>NC_089513.1:41918523-42218523 GCF_036850995.1 Saccopteryx leptura
TCTTTAATTTGATTGAAGTTTATTTTTTTTGCAGGTCTTCATTTGCATGAATTTTTAGAATGATAGTCATCCCCACCTACAAATGTAAGGTTTTTGTCATAATAACAGTTATAACTTCATTAAAGCTACCGTTTGTAACACTGAGCATTTGGTTTCAAATTGGAGCACAGTGATAGTGCTCTTCATAACCACTTACCGAAGAAGGAAAATTGGTTCAGGTGAGCTAAAGGTTGGACCCCGCAATTGAGTTCCTCTTGGGCAAACATGATTCACAGAGATTTCACTTTACTTTGTTTACTGTCCTGCCCCTCCCTCCAGGATTGAGAAGTTTGGAAATCCCACAGAAGGCAGCTCCTGTGTGTCTGGGAGCTACTGCTTATCACATTGTAACCCACCCTCCTCCTGTTAACAAAGTGGTTGGAGAATTTTAGAAGTCAACCTGCTTGTCCGTCTTCTAAGGCTAGAAATCAGAAAATTAGTAGCAAAAGGGTTGCAGTGCTCTATAGTCTGAAAATATTGAACAAATCATATTTTTTTTCAGTGCTTTACCTACTCTCTGTACACTGTTCAGCTCTGTCCTGCATTAACTCATGCTACCAGCATGGCTTTTCAAAGTTATTGCTTAAATGGGCAAAATGTCCATGCAATCTTCCATTCATTTGAGAGATTCTGTGATTTTTGTAAGTTCCAAATCAGCTCACTCTCTTCAAAAGGATTTTAAGTAAAATGAAATCAGGTAGTTTACATCTGTCTTCTCCAAAGTACCATTTTAGACTGAGAGCAGTGGGAAGAATGGAAGAAAGACCCCCATTTTATTTATAATCAGTCTTTATCCACAGTATTACCCATTTCACCACACACCATGAACCTTGAAAGTAGCTGCCAAAAACCATTCCTCTCCATTGTGTCCATAAATAGTGACAGTTCCTTTTTCTGGACCCCCACACCAGCTGTCACACTCGATTTCCATGAGGTTTTCTGTCCATACCTCCCCGGTAACTTCAGTTGCCTGAGAATGATGTAAAATCCTATGCATTGAAGGGAAAGTGTCCCAAATAAAACTCCCCTCAACACTGTGTGTGGGGGTGGTGTGTGTGTCGGAAATTATTAGCCAGCCTGCCTCCCATCAGGTGAACTGAGGGAGAAGGAGACAAAGGGAGGAGAGGAGATGCACCGTGGTACCTCCAGTGTGAGGTGCTCCCGACACAAGCTTTCATAATGAGTATATTGCATATGACCATGAGTTATCATGACTGTGACCTGCCTCGGGAGGTCCCATGCCACATCTGTATTAACAACTGCATCTGCTTCAGGGTAACCTTATTAGCTCGCCACAGCTGAGCCTGGGGCCTCAGGAGGTATTAGTCCAAGTCCCGAGAGAAGCCTGGTACTGCTGCTCTCCCTAAATTCAGCTTTGGTGCCCAAAATTTCACATCAGGACCTGCTGGATTTTATTTTGATTTTTTTTTACTATAGTCACTCTAGCAGAAAACAGCACAATACTCACACTGCCCTAAAAATCGGCAGCCTCCCCAAATGCCATCTCTAATTCCCATTATGGCATATGGCTTGTTTGTTTCATATAAAAAGCAGTGGAAATATCAAAAGAATTCTCACCTTGGCTTCTTTTTTTCTTCTCACTATGGGAATACACAAAGTGCTATAAAAAAAACCCCACAAAACTGAAGGAATACATATGTGTGAACTTATCTATGGAAATTTTACTTCCAAGCCTGACAATGAGAATAGTAAATAAAATCCATGTGAATGGAATGATGCGATAAGGAAATGTAGCATGTGTGTGTGTGTGTGTGTGTGCAGTATGATGTGTGCATATGTGCAATATGCCTGTGTATAAAAGAACCATAAGTGAGCTTCTGCTCTCACAACTGAATTTTTTTTTTAAGTGAGAGAGGAACAGACAGGCAGGAAGGGAGAGAGATGAGAAGCATCAATTCTTTACTGCAACATTTTAGTTGTTCATTGATTGCTTTCTTATATGTGCCTTGACCAGGGGGCTCCATCAGAGTGAGTGACCCCTTGCTCAAACCAGTGACCTTGGACTCAAGCCAGTGACCATGGAGTCATGTCTGTGATCCCACACTCAAGTCAGTGACCCTGTGCTCAAGCTGGTGAGCCCACGCTCAAGCCAGAAGAGCCCACACTCAAGCTGGCAACCTTGGGGTTTTGAACCTGGGCCCTCTACGTCCCAGGTCAATGCCCTATTCACTGTACCACCACCTAGTCAGGCTCACAACTGAATTCTTAAACAGAGCTCTTCCTTGCTTGTTTCAAATTAATCAGAACCCAGCAAAATGCATAGCATCCATCTATTCATTCATTCATTCATTCACAATCTAGACCAGGTGTCGGGAACCTTTTTGGCTGAGAGAGCCATGAATGCCACATATTTTAAAATGTAATTCCATGAGAGCCATACAACGACCCGTGTACGTTATACATTATATAATAAAAATTTGTTGTTGAACCGGAGGACAGCTGTGATTGGCTCCAGCCACCCGCAACCATGAACAAGAGCGGTAGGAAATGAATGGATTGTAATACATAAGAATGTTTTATATTTTTAATGTTATTATTTTTTTTATTAAAGATTTGTCTGTGAGCCAGATGCAGCCATCAAAAGAGCCACATCTGGCTCGCGAGCCATAAGTTCCCGAACCCTGATCTAGACAGTAAAAGCGACAAAGAAGCATTCTTTCAACTGGGAATAGATCTAGGTCAACACCCTAAAAGCAAAATTCCCATAGTCACTGGTGACTGCTCATAAAAGGTCCTATCCCCACATGCCTCTGATGGGCCAAAGCTTGCCCAATTTCATTTTCATTAGTACTGCATTTAATGTTGCCATGCCAGCATATATGAATAGAATAACACACCACTAAAATAACACTTAGGTGGCTCATTCTGATCGTGCATAAAAGAAGAATCCCACCTTGAATCATGGGAGTGCTCTGAGGGTGAGTTATTTGGTATCCTCTGTACCCCCTCAACTCTCCGTCTCTAATCCTCCCAGAGAATTTTCTTAAGCGTTTCTGATATAGCTACAAACTAACAACCCTTCATTTTCTTTTGCTCATTGTAGACTACTTTGGCTGAGCTGAGCATGTTACCTAAATTGTCTCATTTAATCCTCCAGTATAACATGATTATACTATTGTCCTGGTTTTACAGTGAGGAGCAAGGGTTGCCAAGTTACTCATCCAAAGCCACATAGCTAGTCCCAAGCCTTTCTCAGCTAGACCTTGATATGAATTGTCTCCATTGAATGCATTCAAGTGGCCCCTATTTTAAGACCTTTAATTCTCTCCAGTCCCTATCAAAGTCCACAGCTTGTTTTCTCTCCTAGGTATGTCCTGTGTGGACCAAACCACTCTGAGTTTTACACTGACTTGCTGAATCAGGGCACACCTAACTTGAATACATCCTTTCGTTACGCACAGATGGGATATGTGGTCATCAACTTTACAACCCAACCAAGTCTTTTTAATTCTGTGGTTTCCCTTTGCTTATTCAGTGTCAGTCATGTGTCCTCTGTAGAAAGCAGCTCTCCTGCTTTATATACTTCCTCGTTCAGACTCTCCTCAGCCAGGAGTAGGAGGAAACACTGCACCTCTTTCGTTAGATCATGAGTCCCTTTCTCTCTGCCCCCAGGATATGCCTGGATTCTGGGGGTGTCCCCAATTGGGGAAACATAGCAAATAAGTGTACTGTGAAGGAAATTAAAAAAAATTCATGTCATGGAAGAGACTGTTTAGCTCACTTTGTAGGATATACCCTGCCATGCCAAGTGAGCACAGCTTAATTGATAATGATCAGCTTCTCAGTTACCTTTAACCATTTTCTTGTAACCGTATCCTAAAGCAGCCACAGCAGCAGCATCACTTCACGTTGCAGTTCCAGGAGGCTCCAGTGCATGGGGTGACTGGCCGGCCACTCCAGATGGGCAGGCTTGGGGCACGCAGTCAGTCCTCTCCACATTTGATGTCCCTGTTTAGCTCGTAGGTCGTGACAGAGTTTGTTGTTTCCTTCTTATATTTTTCTCTTGGCATTTTCTTCTCTTCTTATTTCATTCATTTCCTTTCCCTTTTTCTTCCCTATATTTTTCAACCCTTAAATTCTTTCAAGGAGCTTCTCTATTCTTAGTGTTTTAGTAGTTTCATACCCTAATAGTGTTTCCTTTTGCTCTGAAGAGTCCTGTCCTAATAATCAGAGAATAAAGACACAGAAAAATCATTCCTATGTTTTCTTTGAATAATCTACATATTTTTACTGATTATTGCCAACTTGGACAATGCAGTCAAGTATGAAGATAAATAAACTATTTATTGTTCCAACTCCTAAGAGCTAAATGATAACATTTTGGTATACTGCAAGTTTTTCTCCAGCCTTTTATTTATACAAATATATTTATATTTATACACATTGCACATAATACTTTAAATATGTATGTGAGCTCACTATACAGTATAATATAAATTTTTCTGCTTTTCTAAATACTATATAATGTACATATTTGCATGGCATTAAGTATTCTTCAAATATGTAATTAACATTTATTGAGTGCTTATTACTTGTCAGTGCTGTTCTAAACAAATATATTAATTCATTTAACTAAACTGCAACTATTCTGTGCAATAGGTACTACTATTATTCCCATTATATGTTTGGGGAAACTGAGATACAAAAAAATTAATTAACTTGCCCAAGGCCACAAAGCTAATAGTTGGCAGGACTTGTAGTGAGCAGTGTGAGGTCCAGAGATTGTTCTAAACCCCTGAGTACACTGACTCTTTGTATGCCTTCATGCTTGCAGAAGAGCCCTTCCAGTACTTGTGCTCATCATTGTGTGAGCAAGGCGCTTGGACATTCTGCAGTCTGAGTTGAGCATCTTAAATTGTTACCAATATGACAACATTGTAATGGACATTTTCCGTAAAACTGTATTATTACCTCTGATTTCTCCTTAGGATAAATTCTTATGAATAACAAAGTATGAAAACATTCTCAATGCTCTTCATATGAATTTTCAAATTTCTAGTCATGAAAGTTATACCAATACCTATCTCCTCCCTCAGTGTATGAGAATACCCATTTCCTCATGCCCTTGACCACAGTGAATAATAAACTTTTTTAAAAATAAGAGATTTTTAATTTTAAAAACCTACATCTGATATGAACCAACAATGTCTCATTTTAATTTTTAGTTTTTTATTACTAGGGCAATCTATTTTGTTCATCTTTTATTCACCATATCTATTTGGTATTTTAGATATAGGTCATTCATGTCTTATGTTTATTAAAATTAATGTTGCCATTTTTTGACTTAAAAGAACACATCAAAGGCAATGAGATATTTGACTTACTTTCAATATATATAGTTTTTACTTTTTTCTCTTTGTCTTTTTAATGTTTTAAGATACATATATTTTTAATTCTTAATTATTTTAAAATGTAGCCTGTTTATTTTAAATTATGATATGTACATATCATAATTTGTATGATATATAATTTGCCTTAGCAAATTACAATTAACAAATGAAGAAAATAATCTTGCCTGAAATGTGGATACAAACAATATACAAAATTTAAGTCAAAACCTAAATGGAGAAAGGCAATCGAGTCTTTTCACTTAGCTCCCTAGACTTTTTTAAATACTTCCTGAATATGTATGTATGTCCATGTATGACTTTTGCATCTGTGCTTGGAAGAGGTAAATGAGCATGAGGAAATGTTTCTTCTTAAATGGAGAACATGGATGTGTCGATTTTTGTACAGTGAAATTTCCACAACAGAATGCAAATACATTATGGGAAGATCATGGCGCTGGTTGTTGACAGGAACTGGATTCTCAGTCTGGCTCGGCCATTCTAACCAAAAAACTTTGAACGAGTCCATTTCACATTTTATTTTATTTTATTTTATTTTATTTTATATTTTATTTTACTCTTTTTTTAGGTGAGAGGAGGGTAGATAGTGAGGCAGATTCTGGCATGTGCCTTCATCAGGATCTACCCAGAAATCCCATCTTGGGCTTATGGTCAAGTACCAAACTATTTTTAGTACCTAAGGTGGATGTACTCCAATGAAACTATCCTCAGTGCCTGGGGTCATGCTCAAACCAATCAAGCCACTGGCTGTGGTTAGGGGAGAGAGAGAGAAGGGGGAGAGGGAGAAGCAGATGGTCGCTCCTACTATGTGCCCTGACCAGGAATCAAACCCCGGGACATCCATAAGCCAGGACAACGCTCTATCCACTGAGCGACTGGCCAGGGACTCACCTTATTTTTAAAGAGGGTTTTGTACTAGACTACCTCTAAGGTCTTTCTCTGCTTAACCTCCTCTGCCTTTATCTAAAAGTATATTGCACCATACCTCTTAATTAGATGTTGTTATTTTTTTAAGACACAGCTTGTTTCATGCTTCCTATACCTGGCAAACTTAACCCATCTATGATCTGATTTGGGTTATTTACAAGTGGTTTCATATAAATAAATATTAATATTATCTCCATTTTTCCATTAAGTTTCACACTATTAGCAGATAAAATTCCATCTTCTCCTACTATTTGGGAAGACATTGCTACCTTATCGTATAATAGAATTTGTCAATTGATTGATTGATTGAATGATTGACTGATTGATTCATTAAAACTTCTGAAACCCACCTTGCCTGGTTTGGCTCTTGTACTTTACATCTACCTCGGGGTTCCTTAGAATCCTCACCCTTTTCTCGGCATCAGGTCCCATCAGGATTTGGTGCGTGGCTCAGACATATAGCTATGTTTAGACGTCTGTGGGGAAAATCATTTACTCACCTTCCAAATCAATTACCAATCGGTAGTTAATTAATGGAGAAATAGTAATAGCAATTTTTGAACATGTGTAGAGGTTAGCAGCTTCAGGTCACAACATATTTATAATTTAATAATTGCTTTAATAGTTTTAAAAATGGAGCTTTTACAGAAAAGGTCATTTTTACTTTAGGGCATTTTCCTAAATGGCTTGAACCAGAATGAAATCAGCAATTCTTGCAAACTAGGATACCTTCACTTTACTAATTGAAATTGTTAGGGCAGAGCAAGTTCAGATTTGGAAGATGCTCACTGTTATGCAGGGACAACAGAACACAGAATTAGGTGTTTTCTCTCTCTCTTTATTTTTTGTCTTGTCCCTGTTTCTATGACTCCTTCTCCTTCTGCTCATCCCTGGTTTCTTGGAATCATTGACGTTTGAACAGAAAAAGCCAGGATTCGGGATTATATAAGAGTTAAAGTATCTGTGCTGGTTCTGTGGTGTTCTACATATTATAATTGGTGAGACTTTGTCACCTCCTTTAGAAATGTGCAGAGGCATGTTGGGGAGAAGGAGGAGAAGCAGGATGGGTTATGAGACAAAGGGGAAAATTGCAGTCCTGTTAAAGCCTTTGAAGTGTTAGACGATCCATCTGCCTGTTTGAGTCAGCGGCTGAATCCCTTTTTAAAATGCATCAAATGTTTGAGTGTGAAGTTTGGTCCTGACAGCATCTGTTATTCTCTGTGGAGACATCCGCACTACAGTTTCCCGGACGCTGTCTGGATTCACACCAGAAGGGTTTGATCCCAAGGCCTAGCTGGAGTGGGACCATGTGGAGTTGAAGTAGACAAGTCATTTCAGCAAGGTCCCATGAAATCTCGGCACCAGGTCCCATAAAATCAGAGTGGGAAGAGCTTTAGGTTTTTAATTCCAACCTGAAGCCGTGTTTTCAAGCTTCTCATTATCCCGGGTATCAGAAGATCACAGGAGATAGGGCAGTACCGACCATCCTCCCCCATGATTCCATCAGTCCTGGTCAGGATGGGATTTTTATGGATAAAATAGGAAGTAATTTGTAGTTTAAAGGCAGAGGCAGATTTAACGGCAGGTGCACTAGGCACGCCCTGGGCCCCGACTTCTGAAAGGCCCCGCAAAACCCCAACTTGACACTTTTTTCTAATGACACCAAGTTTGGTTTCATATGTGCAATTTTAACATTGATAGTACATAATATTTTTAATTTATTTAAAAATATGGTTAACATGTATTTTTATTTTCCCTGTCTCTCTCTCTCTTTTTTTTAAGGGGCCTAATATTTTCTTCTGTGCCTGGGGCCTCAACTGATCTTAATTTGCCTGTGTTTAAAAGTATAGAATTTTATAAGAGAATTGTGGCACTATGATTTCCATTTCTATGGCCAACCTCATTACTTAAGATATTAGTGTAGATTACATGCAACTTGAAGTTTTAGTTGACCACCATTCTCCATATTGACAGCATTTAAGATTTACCATATTTACCCATGTATAAGATGCTCCTTAATTTTGGAGCCTGAAATTTGAATAAAAAATGTATTACATAAAGTTATTGAACTCTAGTTCTATTCATCATAAAATTTATACAATTCCTCATCACTGTCAAAACTCCCATCCATTAGCTTGTCCTCATCTGTCTGATGACGAATCACTGTCTTCATATATTGCCTTGTCCTAATTTCCATCTATGACATTTTAAATGCCACAACCACTGTTTTTGCACCCAGTTTTTAGGCCCCCAATTTTTCAAATAGGGTGCATCTTATACATGGGGAAATACAGTACTTTGTAATATTACTACATCAACTGAAATGTGTTTATTATTAAACACAGTTGTCAGCACTTTTTTTAAAATTCACATTTAAAACTATAAGCACTTCTGGTCTTAACTGACTAATTTATCATTATATATCTATATCTATATAGATATAGATATATACCTGGCAACCCCCTGTCTGGAGCTGATGCTCTAGCCATATGGGGCCATGCTCACTAGGGAGCTATTTTCAGCACCAGAGGTGAAGGCTCCACAGAGCCATCCTCAGCACCCAGGGCCAGTGTACTGAAATTGCTCAAGCCATAACTGAGGGAGGGGAAGAGAGAGAGAGAGAAGGGGAGGTGGAGGGGTGGAAAGTAGACTGTTTTTAAAAGATCTCATAGTCTATGTTATAAGATAAATACCTACCCATTTCTCAGTGTTTGGAGGTATTTTGGTCAGATCTCAGTAAGAAGAACTTCCAGCACAGTTGTCCCAGGGGTTGTAGAATAGTAGTAACCTGTAACTTTTCATTTTAAGCTAATCTCTAGTAATTACACTGTTTTCACTAATGTCAACAAAGTATTGAAACAGTCAAGGACTACATTTAAGAAGAGGAGAAAGGTTTGAATTCACTCCTCAGGAAATTTAATATGAAGTAGATCTTAGATCTGTGTGCCAAACTTCAAGATGAATTCAGGCAGATAGAGCAGTTTTCTGTTAAAGGGTATTCCTCCACTTATCATAACACAAGAAAAATCATAGATTTCCAGGCTTGTTAGTACCAGATTTAAAACATTTTTTTAATAAAAAAAGTTAAATTCTCACTAGCAGTAATAATACCCTCTTGGTAATTGATTGGGACTTAGGGAGGAGCAGTAAGTTTTGGGGATCACTAGAGTACAATTTTCTAAATTGCCTTTGAAGTACACTAAATACACGCCTAAGCTTAGGGCTCTGTGATCTTCCACAGGCCTACTGCTTTGGAAAATGTGTAGAAAGATTCCACAGTATGAATTCATACAAATAGTACTTTTAAATCACTACTCTTGAGTACTCTGGGAGATGTCTGTAGGCAACAGAATGGTATGTTAGTGCTTGTACTCTCTCATGTAAAAAATAACAATTAGGAACCAATATCAAGAGTGCAAAATCTGTTGATCCTTATCCCGCAAAGAGGGACTTTAAGTCTTTTGTTTATAAAAATCATGTCTTGTTTGAGCAACATGAGTCCCTAAGTGAAATTCTCTCTCACTGCACCTGACAGTCTTAGGTTGTTGGGGGGGGCACTTTTCTAGTACTTAAACCTAGTTCCTGTACTAGTTTATCATCTGTGTACAATGAAAGCTAGCTCTGACTTTTTGACTAGTCCACTTGCCTAAGCAGAAAGCTCTGATTAAACTTCACACCTGCCTACCTTGACTCTCTCCTATCCCATTACTCACCGAGCCCTAAGGAGGTATGCATGGAAGGACAGATGGAAAAACCTACAAAAGTCTAGTCCAGCCTATCAGCTCAACACCCAAGCCTCAGTCCTTCCCTGAAGAATCTAGTTAATTTTTGAAGCTTGACTTAAAGAGTTAGTAACTCATTCATTCATTCATTTACTCAACAAAGTAAATAAAATGTTGGGTAATCAGGATACCAAATAAATAGAATTCAGAGATCAACAGAATGTTACCTTTCCTCAAGGTGATATTAATAGTTACAATATAAATAATTGAAATGTAATAAATCACAAGGTATCATGAGAAGCAATTGCATGGACATGCCTGACAGGGACAAGGACAGCTTTATAGAAGTGGAGACATCTCAGCAGAGTCTTGAATGATGAGTACCAGTTCTCCCAGTCAGGCCAGGGAAGAAGGGTGTTCAGTCAGAGAAGAGTGTGTCTAAAAGACTACGGGAGATATTAGATCACCAAACACCCTGTTTCTAAGGCAAAAAAAAAATGAATTTTAGTCTGAGCACAGTGGAGAGGTTTCCAAAAGATTTTAACCCTGGGACAACATAATAGGACCTTCCTTGAGCAGGATAGAGAGTGAGATTAAAGGGGTGGGAGGCCACATGCAGGACAGTATAAATATTCCAAGAGATTTTGATTAGGGCCTGAACTAAGACTATGGCTGTGGAAATGGAGAAGCAATGGGATTCAGAAATATTTAGGAATTATATGACTCAGTAGATGTGGGGAATGCAAGAGGAAGGAGTCTCAGGATGCTCTAAGCCTGTCTCTGAAATTTCCATCCCTTTAGTCCACATGGAAAAAAACATATATTTTTTTCTATCATAAAGTTCTTATATATTTTTTATTGCAGCTGACATGCCTCTTTTCTTGATTTTCCTCCAACATCAACATCCACTAGTTTCTTCAAACTCTACTCATATGTCATGGTCTCCAAACCGCTGTCACCTCCCCTCTGAGTTTGTCCTCTAGCCTGTGCTCATTCGTTCATTATCTGGTCTATGCCAGGGACTCTGTCCCTGATTGGGGATGCAAAGATATGCTGCTGAGTGTATCTCAGATTGCTCATGGTCAGTAGGTAAAAGGCAAAAAATCAATAATCGCATGCTTAGTGTTATAAATGTTTTAATGGAAGTGTCTGCAGAAGAGTGATTCTCAGCATTTTCTCTGCCAGCACATAGCTGGTATCTGTGACTTTCACTATCAGTTACCATGGCTCACCCAGGTGGCACAGTCTCATGGGTACCACCGACTCATCTTTCATCATAAATTATCACTGCCGGTGTGTGCAGCTAGGACTAGGGCATAGCTTCCCTTCCTAACTCCTTGAGAATCAACCAAGTAAAAGATGCTATGGGAATGACATACGAAAAGTGTAGAGTTCTCAGGGGAATGATGCTTTATGAGAATTCAGTTAGTGATGACTAAATGGGGCATTGGGCTGGAGGATGTACCAAGAGAGACCAGCTCCTCCCCTATCCCAGCCATTGGTCCGGTATGACCTTCAGCCAAGATAGAAGCCTATGTTAGCCATAAAGGTGGACTTCCTTTAATAAAATTATTGCCCTCCTAAATATTTTATAATAATAATTATGAGTTAGGAAAGAGTATGAACTTTTCCTTTCTCCCTCCTTCCTCTTCCTCTATATCTCTTCCTTTCATGTTTTCTTTTAAATTAAAATGTTCTGGAAACAGAGTAGGTCAATGGAAGAGTCTTTATGAGAAATTATAAGCCTCTTCAGCAAAATATTCATGTTCGTTTCATTTAGTCACTTTTAACTTGTACTATCAAAGGAAGTCATATCTGCTCTGAAAGTGTTAAGATCAAAGCAGATTTACCTGTTTTATCATTTAGTCCTCTCAGTGATTCTATGAGAAAAACAAAATCATTCTGTACCCACCCCACAACACACAGGGATTGAAAGACCTTCCTCGCTGAAAGACCATCCTTATTGGCTGGTCCAACAGTCGCAGCTTAGAAGTTACATAGTGGCCCCATTCCTCCCCCCTCCCAGCTACATGGAGGTTTGCCTTCTCTTTTACAGGTTCAGCAGCCTCATGGACAAATACCTGTGCCTTGTAGTCCACCCTGCTCCTCAGGGGCAAGAGAGTAGACCACATTTCGCCCCATGGACACTTTCCACCTATCTCTATAATACAAATAGTTTTAATGACTGGATGAAGAAAGAAGAAGAATTCTTTCAAATTAGGGAGTTATAATAGATGTGGTTGTTTAATGCTTTTAAGTTCATTTATGTCAACACACTGGAAAGAGGCATTTCAGAGGCTGGTATTTATATAAATAATAGATTTGCTGCTTTATTTATAGCATCAAGCTATTAGATTTACTGAGGAATAGTAGTCTTAAATAATTTTGTCTTTTATGCATCTGTGATGTTAAACATTAAAATACTTCATCTTCTCAACCTCTCCTTGAGCCCTAATTTATGACAAAGTAAAAATATTTTTTTTGAAATTCACATGTTCTTGAAAACAATCCTTCACTGAACAAAATTCATAACTCACAGAAAACAATTATGTTACATGTTCAGAGCAGATATAACTTCCTTTGATGGTACAAGTTAAAAGCGTCTAAAAGAAAAGAACATGAATATTTTGCTGAAGAGATTTTTAATTTCTCATAAAGACTTTTCCATTGACCTACTCTGTTTCCAGAACATTTTTATTTAAAAGAAAATATGAAAGAAATGGGTGTAGAGGAAGAGAAGGGAGGGAACAGAAACTAATAGAAAAGAAATTTTATTTCTTTCAAAGATCCGTAGACCCCAGTGAACATAAAACAGATGGCAGATGTGAGTGAATTGTGACCAAAACCTTTGAACTCTATCCCAGTTCCAGACCACAGGCACATCCATCCTCTGGTGAGCCTCATATCTGTACTCAATCACGATAACTAAGAAGGACATAAATAAGTCCTGTGCAAATAATTATGTTGGGTCAGTTTATGCTTCACATTCATATATGCCCGCCTAATTGAATCGAGTGTTTAATCCCAGGATTCATTATCTATTTTCCTATCTAAGTCTTTTTTCCCGTTTATATTTAGCACCCAGCTGTCCCCTCCTCCAAATGGCCAACTGTAGTCCCATAAAAGTCTTGAGATTGGCCTTCTGAACCCCCTAGCTTCGTGCAGCAGTTCTCTCAGTAGGGGGCGGCTGGATCTTGGTGTGTGTCCCTGTCTCTGGCTTAGAATTGCTAAAGCGAGCAGGTTGCATGGAGGTAGGGCAGTAGGAGTCAGCCCTTCCTCCAGATACTCCAGGTAGAGCCGGGTGTGCTGCTCGGAGTCAGGACAGGGCACCACTGCCTTTTGTAGTAGTCAGAATAAAGCCATGAAAAGATCAGTCAAAACGCTTGCTGGAAGTTATTGATAGAAAAATTCTTTCTGCACGAAAGATTATAAACAAGAGTGTTATCTGAAGATGGATTTGTTTTAATTTGGCATTGATGTATTTGATACCTGGTAGGATCAAAGAAAACAGAATCAAAGGCAGAAATACAAGCAGCCCTGCTTCTCTGAATATGGGCCTCTTTTATAGATATAAAATCTCAGGACTGGAGTGCTCAAATTTATTTGTACTGATGTTTGTTTAAAGATCAATATTAAATAAATTGGTCTGGAAGCTATAGCCATAAAGCAGCTGTCGAACTAATGTAATCCCACAATGCCATTTTGTCTGCTGCATGAAACCTGGTTAACTGTGTACTTCTAATAACATGTGGAAATCTGTTGAAAAAGAAAATAGCTGAACTGGATTTTCTGAACTTGGACTAAATTGCAATTGAATAGGAGGGAATTTATATGAGTATTTGGTCCCTCACATTATGAGAATTGGTTTTTCTGGCCAAGTTCATATAACCCACAATTTTCTTATACAATATATAAAAAATACCTCTTTAGGCTATGTTAGTACACCTTAGTATAAAAGACAAATCTCAACACTCTTGTTTTTACTTGTTTTGTTCATTGTTCATGTCATTGCTTTTCTGCTCTTTTTGGCATTTGCTGGTTGATTTTGACCATTGCCTTTCCAGTTCTTCTGTTAACTATGTACTGGGATGTGTTGGTGCCTTTAAAAAAACATCTCAAAATTTAGCATATTTTCCCTGCTCTGTAATTTCTAAAGATTCAGAAGGAGAAAACCACGTCGGAAAGAATTAGGCTTATGTGTCCTGTACATATGATGCCTATGTAATCTTCCCCCCCACCCCGTGTTGTCACACACTTTTTGACCATCCAGTTTTGTTTTGTATTTTACTTACAAACATGGAATATATGTCTTTCGCTATCAGGAGTATAGAATCTGGTTGCAAGCCAGGGACAAGACATATAGATAAAGAGATGATCACAGTGTAGTGTAACACAGATAAAAAGTCATATGAGAAAAATAAACTCTACAGACACTAATGAACAGTACTATATCATACCACTGAGTCAGCAAACGGGAGAGGACTTGAACTGGGCCTAGACCTATGTAACTTCTTTTGGTTAGGGAAGCGAGAACTGAAGAATGACATGGTAACTTTCATGAGATGTTTGAGGGGTATTAGTTATGGCCAAGCTGGCCAAATAGCAAGGGTTATAAAAGTGACAGTTGCTTCGTAAAGGTAGTTTGTGTTTTTTTTTATAAAACCAGATAACAGAGGAACTAAAAATCTTTTTTTTTTTTTTTTTGGAGAAATCAAAATAATGGCATAAAATATTCCATTTTATATTTTTTTCTTTCTGTATAGTTCCCAGATTTCTGTGGCACTCCCTGCCTGTTTTCTTTTTATCTAAATGTTTTTTTATATTTCCTGGCCCCAAAGGATAGCTAGAAGGGCATTTTTATAAATGATGTAGTTGGCAGTTGTGAGAATTAAGCAGCTTTCTTAATGACTTGAAATTGTTTATTGCTCATCTCTTACTTGGGAGGGTTGGAGAACATGGTGACTAAGGAAATGGGCACTAGCCTCAGCTTAGTAAGTGTAACTCCAAGCCTTTCTGTTTGCTAGCTGTGTGACCTGGGGCAGGTTACTGAACCTTTCAATGACTCAGTCTCCTTCTCCATCAAATGGGAATAATAGTAATGGGTAACTGATGGGATTATTAAAGAAATCATTTACCACCATGACTCATACCCAGTTAAGACTATAAATGATAACTGTTGTCATCAAAGTTTCCCATGTTCCCGTATCTGAAAATGTCAGAAGTAGTTTCATTCCCACTTTCTACTGCTACCCACGACAGCAAATGGTATGTGAACTGACAGAGAACTTCAAGAAGAACTGTGACATTTTCAGAAGATTAAACATGAGAAAGGACTACAACAGACCACACTATTAATTACTCAAAGTTAAGCCAAGCCTGTGGGAAGCTGGAATTCACAATGCTATTCGTGTTTCTCAATGCTCTCAGAGTGCATTTTAAATTGTTGTAAATGTAGGAAAGTGCTTACTCTCAGAGGTAGGGCATTGACCTGACGTGTGGATGTCCCAGGGTCGATTCCCGGTCAGGGCACCCAGTAGAAGCAACCATTTACTTCTTCCGCCCATTTCTTCCTTCTCTCTCTCTCTCTCTCTCTCTCTCTCTCTCTCTCTCTCTCTCTCGACTGACTTGAGCACAGTTAGCCCAGGCACTGAGGATGACTCTGTGGAGCCTCGCCTCGAGTGATAAAAATAGCTCAGTTGTGAGCTTGGCCCTAAATGGCCAGAACATTGCCCCAGACAGAGGTTGGGTTGCTGGGTGGTTCCCGGTCAGGACACCTGCAGGAGTCTATCTCCCCTCCTTTCACTTAAAAAAAAAAAAAAAACAAGCAACTCTTAACCACAAAGGAAAATTAAAACTTAAACCAGGAAATTCTTAAACTTTTTGTCCCTTCTAAAAAAAGGTTGTTGATCATTACAGTATTGGAAGTGAGGATTTGTCACTGGGGCCCTTGATGCTCACTGATGGATACAAGCTCAGCCCAAGGGGAAGTTGTTGTCTGTTGCACACTCCTACTGTTCAAACGTGGCTAAAGTGACATCTAATGCCAGGTGGAAGATGTTTGTTTTCTGGTTTAATTTTGAGGTTTTTGTTTTTGCTATTTAAGCTTTGCCCACTATCCAGGGTTCAAATATGTATATTGAAAGTAGCAAAAGCCCTAGGAAATTAAGTTCTCATCTCTGTTTTAAAAAGTCTTAACCCTTAAGAATTCAGGACTCTCATTCTTTCAATAATATTGATGCGAGTATTTGGGGAAACGCACGGATGCCAATAAAATGGAGAGGTGGGGCGAAGCGAGACGGATACTTCTAAAGGAGAACTGGCTTAGTATGGTTAAGGGAAAGCATTATGGACAATGGCCAAAGGAGCCCTGTATGATACTGAAGCCTCAGTCTGGTGACAAAAGTCAAGGTCAGCTTCAAGCACAGTGTGGAATGCTATGTCCACAACCAGGGATGCAGAGATAGGCTTTTTCAGCATGAAAGGGTGCAGTCTTGGAGGAGTTCCACAGACAATCATCTGCAGCCAGCAGAGCTCTTGCATGCTGGTGCACTTACTTACATATGTGGGTCACACAAAGGGGAGAATGGAGCTCTTTGTTCCATGTCGGTGGGATAACGGAGTTTTGTATGATATAAACGGGGACTCGGCTCTGCAGTGGATATTTTCTTGGACAGTATGTAGGGACAATGGATTTCTAGCCTTTATCTTCAGGAGAATTCTTAAACAACTCTATCCCCGTGTTTTCTTGTTAATCAGAGGCGAAGACTAAAATTTGAAGATGCTTTCATTTGAATAGTTTTAATAAATACCTGCTTTTCTCAACTTCAAGTGTTTCAGCTTTGCCTACTTTGATTTTTCTTTTTCTTGCAACCCTTAATGTAGCTAGATGGCACAGAGCTACTCAGTTCTTACCTGGGTTTCTTCTACCACGACAATATGTTTCTTTAAATATCCAAACATGGTTTTAGTTAGCATTTGGATTTCACATCTCTAAAAATCTCTCTATGTGGATCCAGTTTATATATTTCTACTTTCCTTAATAAAGATGTAAAACTTAAAATTGTGGCTGATTGTACTGAATTATTACTCTAAGATAGATTCATCAAATCTCCCAGCTGTATAAGACAGGGCTTACTAATGAAGTTCCCTATCAAAAAGAAAAGCCTAATTTTGATTTGGCTTAGGTAATGAACTTCTTTTTCCTGGTGTGATTATCTGCATGGGGCGGCTAAAAGAGTAGCAAGAGAGAGTGCGCTCACAGAAGCATTATGCAAAATGTCTTTTGTCTCTTTTTGCTGGGATATATTAAATTTTCAATGTAGTCTATGTAATATAAAATTATGATAATGACTTTTGGCCCACTGTGAAGGCAGCTTGCTGGTCCTGAGCATGTGTGTCTGGCTTCAGCACTGGGATACACTGTGGGAGTTGCCTTTTCTATTAACAAACCTCTAGATACCTAATGATGAATTTTCTTTCACCAAATGTTCTCCTTTTGTCTAAAATACAAGCATTTTCTAAATTGCTTTTGAGAAAAACAAGAGAGGCAGAGAGGTCTGTGGTACTAACAAGGGATGTTGAAACAAAGCAAGGGATTCAGTTAGCATCCTTGTTGTAATTATAAACCAACCGAAAGGTTGTTTCACCTACTAGTGAAAATATTTACCATCTTATTGGTATAACTGATTGCATCACTTAGTGAAAGGACAAATGGAACAATTGGCTCATAAAATGTTTCTATTCCTTCCAGTCATGTGAAATCTGATGGTGGAATTTATTAGAGGTAGTTGTACCAACTCCAATATCTATTGGTCCTTCCCATTGGGGGCAAACAAATATGTTTCTTTCTTTTCTTTCTTTAAAGTTTCTAAATAATAGAATAATATAAAATAAAAGAAAATTTAATTTTTTGTTATTTGGCATTTTGACAAAAAGTGTCTTAAAACTTTTTGAAGAAATGTTCACATACTATATATTTCATGTTACTTTTAATTTTAAAATGAGGGTGCTTATACATAATAATGAAGATTACTCTTGAAATAGTCACCACAGAAGGCTATTAATTTATTCTAAACAATACCATCCTTGCTCAGAACACCTTTAGAGCGCTTATTTTAATTGTTCTCAGAGCTAGTTTCCAAGATACACAAGAAAATTAATCTCATCACTTTTTAGTCACGCTTTATTTTTTCTTGATTTTTTTTCATCTTTTTATTCCTGAAGATAAAAATACCTTCCTGAAAAACAGGACTTTTTGTGGTAATTATGACCAATCTCATCTTTTATTATCAAGTTGACATAATGGGAAATTTTTGTTTAAGATTTCCGTGATGTCACAAAGCATGAATATCACATATTTGCTTAGCAAATGAGCTTTGGGGAAAACCCACTCTTTAATTCTATGCTGGAAATGTTGAAGAAAAGGACACTAAGTGTAGAAAATATGGTATAGAGCATGCCTTAACACTAAATGTGTCATTTTAAAGTTTTGTGAGACATCAGTGCTTATAAGTTCTCCTGTTATGTTAGTCTTTGTCAGGGGAAGGTCAATATCAGTATATTTGCATATCTATTGATAACAATGTGAATATCTCCATTAGGTGTGATTTTGTTTATAGGCAGATTAATAACTTTGGAATTGAATTACCATAACTGACTAGAACGAATATTTAGAATTGCTTTTAAAATCCAAACTAAAGGACACATGTGAAATAAGACTCTCTTCAGTAACTGTCTCCTGAATCTTATTTGTGGAACTAAAGAAACTATTGCAAAATAGTGGTAATTAATGCTTCTGCTACTTTTTTTAGATGCTAAAAAAAATAATAATAATTAGCAAAAAAAAAATAGAAGAGCTATGTAAAGTATCTGTGAAAATCTGGAAAACAACCCAGGTATCCTTGAATTGGTTAAATGGATGGCAGTTTTGTGATCAACTGCCTCTATTTTTTTCTCTCTTTTGGGACGTACTGTCTCAAGGTTCCAGTCGTCTAAGATTTGGAAGCTACATCTGTTCCCTAAAAGTACTGCTCTTCTTGTCCGGAAAAAAAGAAGTTCCAGGAACTCTTGAAGTAGGCAGTGAGGAAAACAGGGTTAAGAATTAGGTTATGTGTTAGCTATTATTCCATTGAAGACTGCCAATAACGAGGCCAGTTCCAATGACCTTATTTCAATCCATTTTATTTGGGGATGAGGAGGATTTTCTGAATTTGGATAAAGCTATGGCAACTACTTGATCTTTTTTTTTTTTTAATGAATTCAAAACATTGGTAGTGATATGTCTGAATAACCCAGATGCTATGCCTGGTGAGTGTCCTGTGCTTGGTGATAGCCAGAGATGGATAAGAGAGGACTTGAAAGAGAGAGGAAATAAGGTTGGTCAAGTCCGAATGGTGTTAGTCTGGTTTATTTGATGAGGTGCTGTGGCTGTGGAACTGCTCCACTCCTGTAGCCAAAAAAAAAGACATTTCTGGTCCAAGCTCATTCTTCCATATGCTCTCTTTTCGGTGTGATGGGGGAGGATGATGGAAGCAGCCCTTTAGGAAAAACGTTCAGTGTTTTAAGCAACACAAGATGATGTTTGCCTAGCAGAAAGACAGTTCTTGGCAGCATATTTCTATGTTTTTGCCCTTAATTCTGTGTCTGTGTTTTATCAGCTAAACCAGACAGGCGCAAATGAGCAAAAACTTCCTAAGCACAGGGAATGTTGGAAAGTTAGACTGGTCACCTACCGTCAATCATGATGTTCAAGAGAGGGTCACAGTGCTATAATTGGAAAACTGGGGCTTATTTTGTTTATGTTCATCAGAGGATGTTGCTGAAAAATCTGAGAACAGACTAATCATTTACAGATAACCAGGGAAGCAAGGAAGGCTTTAAATTAAATGCACTCTAACCTATGGACAATAAACACTCTTCTGGAAGCAGACCAGAAAATCCCAAATCAGATGACCAGCAAACTCGGAGCCTCTGCAGACTACAAAGCGTGTAAATCCTGAGTAGAGGTACACACAGGGTTCAATCTCTGCCAGAGGGCAATAAGTCATTTGCTTCATAGAGTCTTGCCAAATGAAGGCTTTTCTTTAGTCGTGGAGCCAGTAAGGGGACCCTAGGACAGAATTTCAGTTTTCTGTGCCCTAAGGAAAAATGGGGGGAAATAGCCCCCAGGGGACTTCCTAACTTTGAAGGAATATTTCATTTCCTAAGGTCTTGCAAAGCGCATGGTTGGTATTCTATTAAAAGGCAGTGCGTTTTCCTGCACAGTTTGGCAAGCACCACAATGTCTTTTGTGCTTTTCAAACATAAACACCAAACTTTTTTTTTTCTTAAACCCTTCTGTGACACAAACATGTAATTTTTCATTTACTCATCAGAGGATGCCGAGAAAGAAATTCTTCGAATCCAATCAAAACATTTGTCCAAAGAAGCTTAGGCTGCCATTTCAATATAATGTTGTGGTCACCAAGAGTTCGTACCCATTTAATTGCTGGAAGCCCATGTCATTGTCAAGCTTTCAATTTTCTTTTTCGTTTGATGTGCTTCTTGAGAGGAATCGGGTCAAGGCAAAGTTCAGCTTATTGGATTCCTTTGAAGATTTTTGTGGCAAAGGAAGAGTGCTTTTGCATTTGATTTAGTTCATCTCGCTGGGTAAACATCTGAATTTCTGTTTTTTCTCACTTAGCTTAACTCTGAAGTAATAATTGAGTCTATTTTAAAGCAGACTGTTGGAGACGGGTCCTCAGTTTCACTTCAGCCAAATCCGTGTGTGTGCACGTGTGTGTGTGTCTGTGTGTATATCAAGGGGTGTTTTCTTCTTCTATGAATCCTGATCTCATCCAGTAGTGTGGGAACTTTGTTTCCTCTACTCACATGTCTCTAGGAATATAGCAGGGTTGATAAAAATGCCCTCCCTACCCCTTTCTTCCTTGTTGGGAGCTCTATCTTAAAGGAATCATTTGTCACTCTTATCAAAGTGGCGGTGGCCTTCTCCCCTTCGTCTCCCCAAGTGTTGAAAAACGTAGCCGTTATTATCTCCCCCAGTTTTATGCATCTTCCAGATGATTTAACTGAACTGATGCTATGGAAGATATGCTGACTGGCACTTTTCCCATTCTTAATGTGTTAACAAAAGCCAATGGTGTCAGTTTTAACAGTTTTAGCTAAATTCCCACGGCACTCTTAACAAACGCTGAAACCCTGCCACGTTTTACCCTGACAGATTCCCTGCCGTCATTGCACACTTAAAATAAATGTCATCCCCAATCAAAAAGTTCACATTGCCTCTGACAATATAATTTGTTACTTTGTTCCTGCTTTATCTCTTTCTTTGGCACAGCCGTCTTAGCGGAGAGATGCTACTTTCCCTCGTGTTGGCTGTGGTCCTTTTTGTTCTTCCAAGTATCAGGGTGGGATGAGAAAGGGAGACTAAGAGGGGGCTGCCTTGTCAGTTCATCAAGAACAGAGAGAAATTTGGAGTTTATGATTTGGTAAAGCAAGTAAGATGTAAATCATAAGCTGAGACCATAGTCTCATTTCACCCAAAGAGCTCATTTTTACCCAGAGCGCGTGGAGGTGGAAAGAAAAGACACGTGGTAACCAGGAAAAACTTGGACTCTGGAATAAAGCTGGGCTGGAGTATTGGCTCTCTATGTAAGAGACAGGTCACTTAACATTTTGGGCTTCTGTTGTCTCATCTGAGAAAGGAGTGTGTGAAGACCAAATGCAGCACATCTGTAACGAAGACACTTGGAAGACAGCACTTCCTTTTCCATTTTTGACTTCCCTTGCCCAAAGGTTCTGGACTCTAAGACACAGTGTATCCATGTGACAGATTCCCTATGTTGAATATTTTGTGTGTAGCCTTTTGCCAGATTCCTTTGCTCTTAAGGACTTCTGGTCGTTTTATATATCTGACTTGGGGGAGGCACATGGAATCCATAGTCAAGAACCCCACTAGTGCCTGACCTGTGGTGGCGCAGTGGATAAAGAGTCGACCTGGAAATGCTGAGGTCGCCGGTTCAAAACCCTGGGCTTGCCTGGTCAAGGCACATATGGGAGTTGATGCTTCCAGCTCCTCCCCCTTTCTCTCTCTCTCTCTCTCTCTCTCTCCCCTCTCTAAAATGAATAAATAAATAAAAAAAATTAAAAAAAAATGCTGACCACTTTAAAAAAAAGAACCCCACTAGTCACATAAAGTCCTCCTGAGGGAGAAGTTGCCTCCTGTGTTCAGAAACATAACTTAAGAGCCAAAAAGCAACCATCTTGAACACTGTAGTTCTTTGCTTGACTTAAAAGGGCTCTCTAGTGCCTTTTGGCCCGTTAAACGGCCAGGCAGTGTGGGGCAGTAGACGGTGTGCATGAGGAGGAGCCAGAAGGCCAGTCTCGTGCCACCAGTTCACTAGTGGACACGAGGTCAAGGCAGTTCTCATTGCTCAACCTCAGTTCCTCAGTTTCTTGTTATGTTAAATCAGAGCATTGAATGAAACGATCTTTAAAGACCTTCTAGGACAAAATTATTATAATTCCAAAAGTATGAAAGCTCTTTCACACACAGCTATTATTTTTTTTATTTTTTTATTTTTGTATTTTTCTGAAGCTGGAAACGGGGAGAGACAGTCAGACAGACTCCCGCATGCGCCTGACTGGGATCCACCCGGCACGCCCGCCAGGGGCGTTGCTCTGCCGCGACCAGAGCCACTCTAGCGCCTGGGGCAGAGGCCAAGGAGCCATCCCCAGCGCCCGGGCCATCTTTTGCTCCAATGGAGCCTTGGCTGCGGGAGGGGAAGAGAGAGACGGAGAGGAAGGAGGGGGGGCGGGTGGAGAAGCAAATGGGCGCTCCTCCTATGTGCCCTGTCTGGGAATCGAACCCCGGTCCCCTGAACGCCAGGCCGACACTCTACCGCTGAGCCAACCGGCCAGGGCCCACAGGTATTATTTTTTGATCAAACATTTCTTCATTGGCTTAAAGACCATCCACAGCCTTCTAAGCTGATGCTTCTTATCTGTACAATCAGCCCCTTTATCCCTGCTTTTCCTGAGCTGTCTTCTCCCCACCCCCACCCTCTACTCCTTCCTACAGAATAAGAGAGGTGGCTTTCACAGCAGCTGGCTAATTTCCCTGGTTTCACACTACTGTTTAATGATCCGTTTCTCGCGTGCCACCTCTCTCATCTACTGAAAGATAGGTACAAATTGTACCTATAAAAATTAGAATATGACTCAGGGTTATCTTTATTTTCTTCACATTTTGAATCTCTAAATAACTTCCTAGTGTTTCTTTCCCCCTGCAAATTCTTCAGAATGTGTTGAGGTCTCTGACACCCCATGTTTGTAGATGCCGAGAGAAGATGCCTTCAGTGAGCTCAGTTGTTTGCAGAGCAGAGGAGATGAGTCCCCCAGAGGAGTCACTCCTGAGCTGGACGGATAGCTGAACCTCTTAAGAAAGACTGGGTCGCCTGGTACCTCAGCCTCCCAAAAGGTCCTTGGCACTGTTTTGTGTCTGGTTTCAGTAAAGGGGCCATCCACCAGCGAGTGAGGATGTCCTTAAGAAGAAAGGCCTGAGACATTGATCACTTGTAAAATGGAGTCAGTAAATAAGGGCTCAAAGAAAGGAAAATCTTAGGCACCTCCATTAATGGAAAAGGACTTTTTAAATGCTTTTAATGAAATGTGCTGCTTTAAGCACATTGGGCTTGGGGTCAGACGTCCTCAGGAGCAAGCCCTGACGTTGCCACTTACAATGAACACGTGGTAAGTCTTTTATCCTCTCTAGGACTCAGTTCCTCATCTGTTTCAATGAAGAGATCTGCATGATATTTGTGTCCCAGTTCTCCCGGAATGAGGTTGAGGGATATTGCTGGGGTTTATGGGATGTGTGTGCGCTTGCGCATGCGCACTGTCAGTTGGTTTGCGGGTCGGTAAGGGCGTGGGAAACAGGACCGGAAGAATGAGGGGCATGGATTTGATTTCTTACTGGTACTTCATCTGAGCAAGTCAGTTCCAATGAAATCCGGGAGACCACTCGTCATACCTGTGATTGCCTGCTTAGTGTAAGGTCTGAATGGAGTAATACAAATGAATTGGCCATTACCAGCGAGACGAATGCTGATAATGCAGTTAGGAACTGTCAGAGGAATCCTCCAAAGGAACAAGAACAAAGCTTGCAGGGGCAGCCTGATTCCAACGTTCCCATTCTAGCAGAAGAGGAAACCTTTGCCTGAGGTAATACTGTGGGGCAGGGTTTAAAGAAGCCTTCTTTATCACTTCAAAATGCTGAACTGTGTGTGGTTGGTTGGTAGGTGTTTTCAAAGGAAAGCACACTCGCCATATACCCTTGTGTCTTTTAAGGGTGCTTGGGCAAGCCGAGTTTTCAGTGCAGACGTTTTTGACAACGGCTACAGATTTGGGCTGTTTTAGGAAGGCACATCCTTGCAGTTAAATTTTAAAGCACCAGAAAAGGAACGTTTGTTTTTATAAATATCATCAGGTTTGAACTGGACTATGGTATGGAGAGACTTAACCTGGGAGTCAGGGATAGACCACTAAGATCCTTTTGGGAGGTCGGAGGTCCAGGCAGTAGAACCCAGGCCTCCCTGCCTAATTTTCTCCAAGGTCATTAGCATCCTGTCCACACACACCTCCAGTCCAACAACCAAATTCCTATACTTTGCTGACATCCACATGTGGTATCCTGTTTAGAATTGCTATCGGGACTTTCTACTTGAAATTGAACCTTGTGCGGTGATCTATTTGTGCAGAGAATATGGCACCATAGCCTAATAGGTACCAAATGGCTTCCTTTTCTATTATTATATCTGAAATCAAGGGATGTGGAGTCTAGTGCACACCTCTGGGTCAGTGTGGGACAGAAGAATCCTCGTAGCTAGCGGTTAAGGACACATACTCTGGACCCACATGCTGCCTCTGCTCTTCTCAGGAGTGGCCATGCGTGAGTCACTCACCCGCTCTAAGCCTAAGCTTCTCCTTAGACGAAAATAATAATATTGATAAAAATTATAATAATAATACCCCAGAGAACTTTTGTGAGAATAAAATAAAATAACGTATGCAAGGAGCTCAGAGCAGTGCCTGACAGAGTGATTACCCAGCCCACGTTGGATTGACTGCAGTTGTTCTGTTTAGTTGGTACTTAGCCTGTCTGACTCTTTGTTTTCTTACCTGAAAAATGTAAGCATCGATCTAGGTGATTTGAAGAGTCCTGTATCTCCAAATTTATTAAATGATTGATGTAAAATATTGACCATATAGATGTATTTTAAACAAGTTGACATGAGCACAGTTTTAACAAATCACTTTGTCCTTTCTGCATTTTCTTTCTGGGGAAACTGACTATATATCCAGAAAAAGAAAATACTGGTAACTCTCATATATATATATATATATATATATATATATATATATATATATATATATATATCACATTTTATGTATATATATCACATTATATATATATCATTAGGAAATTCATGGTTTATTTCTTTTTTAAAAATCTTGTTTATTTATGCAAGAGAAAAAAAAAAGAAAAGTTCTGTCTACTTTAATTTTCTCTGATTTTTGGCTGAGTAGCAATAATACATTTTATCTTGTATAATCTTTCAAAACCCTTCACATTTTTAACAAGATCCTACAGCTGTTTATATGTTATACTGAAATATAATATTGACTAAGCTGACATATATATTAAAAAGCAACCAAGGAGTAAAGGGTATTTTGGTATATAAATCAAAAACAATGCAGCAACTGGTCTTTCAGTGATTAAAGCTGCCTTTCCCTTTAATAACTCTCCTAAGAAACAGGAAATGTAATTTCCCTACACCTTTCCTGGGGCTCTCCAATCAGCTAATTCCTCTGGGGGTTTTCTACTGTATATTCCTTCATCAACATGGAGTCCCCCAAGGGGCCCACACACACTCTGTTAAAATTAGCTGTGTTCCACATTAGTGACAGGAGCTGAGTATTCCTCAGAGGGGTACACAGTTGTATGGTGCTGCTTCCTGTTTGAGCAAAATCGTATCTTTAATTGCAGAGAATTTTTTTCATTACCTGTTAATTGATAAATCATGCTTGCTCCTGCTGCTGTAACTTGTGTAGCAAACCTGAGCGAGAGGTGGTCTCGGGCCCAGCCCCCGTTGTCCTCCCACCCCAAACAAAAAGGATAAGAAGCATCAGGACCAGAGAGGGAAAACAAGCACACTGAATCCCTGAGCAGTAGCCTCAGTGAGTTGCATAAAGACAAAAAAACTAATAATAATAAAACCAAAAAATAGATGTATGATAAAATGAATAAACCTTTTAAAATGCTTCTTTTCCCTCTCTCCCTCCTTTTGTCATCCTTGTCCTTTTATTCGTGTTTCTAACCTGAGTAGCAAGAGGCCACTGTCTTGGGAAGAACAGTAAAAAATCCTGAGTATAGTGAAATAATTTAGCTGATAATTCCCCGCTGTATAATTTTCTACACTTCCTGCTAGCTGACCTTGTGGGCTCCTGTCAGGTTGCAAGGGAAATCCAGCAGGACTCCAGCTCCGTTCCTCTACTTTTAAGAAGTATTACAGGACAGAATGGTGTGTTTGTGACAGCTTAGTTATGGGGCTGCACGTTCAGTGACTCAAATAGCACCAAGCACCGCCTCCCTACCACTTGCTTGGACCTCCCCCCACCCTTCTTTCAGTGATAGCTGTAAGATGGAGAAATTGCCTCAAACTGTTGAGCTGGAATTGTGAGCTTGATGGATGTCATCAAAACGTGGCTTGATCCCTTGGGGTGTGGCCGGGGAGGAGGCTGGCCAAGCTGATGACATCTAATGGAATGCAGAGCCTTTTATCTCAAGGATGTCAATCTTGGTGCAGATCTGGTTGAGTGAAAGCCTGCAGCCGGGGCACTGAAGGCTGTTTTCAGAGTTGGAATGCACACAGCCCATTCCCGTCCTGTCTGAAGTCCTCTTCCCATATCCCCACTCTTTCTGGGCTGAATCAGTGGCAGTTTGAGCAGGCAGAGGAAGGCAGAGGAAGCAGATGGGGATATTATCTTTATCATGACGTTAACAGACCAGGCAAAAGTTAGCCTGCTCATTATGAATGGGACGTAATACACCATTGATTTGTGTCCAAGTAATTCCCAGGTAATTATAGGCCATCGATCTAACTAAGCAGGAGCTATGCTGGTTGTATTCTGCAAACCTCATGTTGCCTCACACCTGGCAACAGCAGTGCTATTACATTTAAAGATGTGGAACAGTTTCTTCCTTCAGCTTCCTTTGGCCACAGGGATAAGTGGAGGCTAGGATGGTTACAGCAGTCTTTGAGAAGCATGCTGGACATCATTTGCAGCCTGTCTGTAAGCCCTGTTCTGTAAAGTGTCCTCAGATGCTATACACAAGGTAAGGCGGCTTCCTGTTTGTGGCTGCTGCTTACAGGCTGCCAGCGACAAGACAGGAATTGCATCAGCTGGCTGGTTTTGTGTCTCAGCTGTCACCAAAGGAGTGCAGTAATATTCCTGATTAAATGTCATTACTCTGTGGCACAAAAATGGGAACACTGACATGATTCTGGATCTGTTCCTGTTAAAATTCAGCGGTGGTAGCAAATTATGTCTGCTATGGATTAAACACCGCTATTTTTGAGCTATATTCTGTTGGAGGCTCAGAATTTTTATCAATAAGTCTACATTTGAAACCCATTGATTCCCTCAGGTCTTTAGCTGAAGTATAAAAAAAAAGACCCTAAGTAATAGAACATAGAAAACTATTGTTCAGTCAGCAGCTACTGTCAACTCTAAATCATATGGTTAATGCCTCAGATTAAAGTAAATTAATAGTAATGAAAATTGGTTAGGTAACAGTAGGTTAAAGTATAGTGTGAGAAATAATTTTTAGATACATTTGATGCCTATGCCTTTACCTGATTACCAGCTATTCAGTGTAGAGCAATATAGATCTGTTTAGACACAGTGTTCTCCATTACCTATGAAAATTGTATTATTTATCTTTTGGTGGCCTATATGTCTAATGTCTATAATAGGCTGTAAGTATGTATGTGGGTAAAACAGGAAAAAAAGTGTAGACCAAAGGAATTTTAAAAGTCAATTCTAAGGAAATAGTCACCTTGTTTCTCTTTGCCAGAACTAGAATTACATCATTGCTAAATCTTAGCCTCAAGAAAATAAACTATAAAACCTGATCATTTGTCTACTTCCAATTGCTGAGGCTGATTGCAAGCTTGTAGCCAGATGGGAGCAAACAGAAGTAGCGAAGAGAGACATTTGACTTCTGACCACAAATGCACGTAGAATCTATATTATGGCCATGTTAATACATTTATCTAGATTAGTATAATAAATTAGATTGTATTTTACATCATTGGTAGATGGCATTATTTATTAAACTCTGCCAAGAGGCCTTAAAACAGAATATATGCAGCTGCTGCTTCAATTCTAGATGCTGTGTCCACCAACCTGGCATGTAGTAGGTGATGTGATAATCACTTACTGAGCACGATTGTGAAACATAACACTACTACTTATCCAAAGGACCAGTGCACCTTTTGCTTTGGGAACGCAGCTGATGCTGTGTGACTGTCCCACGGTTGAACAGGCGACGCTCTCATGCCGGGGCAGACAGTAGAATGTATGCTCCCATTTGGCATCTGTATTTCCAGATCAGGGCTTTGTCTCCTCCTCTTGCTAGATAAGTTGAAACATTGACAGGCAGCGTGTTCCTTTTCTCTCTTTTATTACTGTAATTTATAAGATATTTTAGCTAACAGGAGAACGGCCCAAGGGGGCATTCTCATGTTAATTACCAAATGTGGGCTTGTCAAAATCAAATAGCTCCAGGAATAATGCAAGTAGCTCTGCATCATTATATTGTTTGGCCCTCAACCCAATATTAGCTACTTTTGAAAATCTGGGTTTATTAGGCTTTTAAATTTAAAAGAAGAATCACTACCCGGGGCCTTCAGAAGAATCTAAGGCACAGTCAGCAGCTCAAGAGTTTAATATAAATGACATTAAAAATATTTCATATAACATTCTCAAGGAAACATAAAACAAAACAAAAAACCTATGCCTGAGATAAAAGTATTTATTTTTTATCATTACTTATACTCTGAAATTGAAGATAGTTTTTAATATAATATTAATTTAGGAGTATACAGCTGCTCTTGTTTTATTCCTAAACACTGTGCCATGTAGTGTGATCACCAAGTTGACGAATGCAAAGAATTGAAAATGTTAGAAGTTATAAAACACCAGTATATCATTCATCGGTAGTTTGGGATAAAGAGTTACCAGGCTTCACTTGGTATCCTTTTTTACCCTGACTTTCAGAGCTCTTGAACGTGTAAGCTCCGAATCTTAGGTAAGGAGAGGCAAACAAATGTTCAATTATTTAAAAACATTTATCTTTTCAAATTGGCCATGCTCTTAGCTGCATACAGGAGTAAAAGTAGATGGAATAGGTGACAATGTCAATGAAGGACATAAGTAAACAGCTGGTAACGTCAACTAGGAGGTAAAAGTAAGATTTGCTACACTAAAGTACAATGTGGATAATCCTCTGGTGAATACTCAAGAGTTCAACTATGTGTACAAGTGAGAATTAATTGGATAAGTGTGAACTATTAAGGTACTAGCTAGAGGATATTACCAAAGAGATATTACCAAATCAGAGAGCTTCAATAATAAAGGCCTGGTGTTTATTCAGCAAGCATTTATTCAACACCTACTATATACACTATGCTCTGTGCCAGGTGTCCGGTATATAAAGACAAATACAACATAGTGGTCCCCTTAAGGAACTTGGGTCAGATGAGGAGTCAGACATGCAAATGAGCAATTATGTCACAGGGTGGTATTCGTTTTACTGGGTCTATGTATCAGGGTCAACTAGGGCACAAGAAAATGCAAAGCTGCTTACAAAGCCCAGAGAAGACTTGATCAGGAAGAAAACTCCCTGGTACCTGAAGAACGAGCAGGAATCTGCAAGGCCAGAGGAGGGCTTTCCGGGTCATGCAGAACATCTTGGGGAACCGTAAATGCAATGGGGTAGGACAAAAAGCTTCAGGTGAACCGAGGAGTGAAGCCCCCAGGACTATTATGGACCTTGTGTGCCATGCCAAGGAGTTTGAGTTTTATCTTGCAGCCAGCCTAGGGTTTTCTAAAGGAAGTTTAAGTAGCAGAGTGCCATGTCCAGGTGTTCCTGTAACAGCGTCATTCTGGCATCGGTGTGCATTGAAGGGACAGTTGTGGGAGCAGAGGAGGGTTAAGCAGGAATTCTCTCTGCTGTGTGCTTGCAGCCCTCTGGTTCTCGCTGGCTGCTGCCAGACTTTTCTGCCAACACTTTTCATTTTTCTACATAGGTATGCCACAGACCAAAAGAAAGGTCTGTTTAGATTAGGTTGATCTTATTGTTTTAATTAATAGAGAAGTTTTGGGTTTGCATAAAACTTGAACAAAAGTACAGAGATTTCCTTTAAACTCCCTCCACCTCTTCCACACCCAGATCCCCATCATGCATTTGTGTGGTACATTTGTTACAATTGAGGCACCAATACTAATACAGTTTTGTTAATTGAATAGTTTCACTGTCCTAAAAAGCCCCCGTGCTTCGCCTGTTGATCCGTGCCCCCTCCCTGGGAGCCCCTGGGAGCACTGATCTCGTTACTGCCCCCTCCCTGGGAGCCCCTGGGAGCACTGATCTCATTCCTGCCCCCTCCCTGGGAGCCCCTGGGAGCACTGATCTCGTTCCTGCCTCCATAGCTTTGCCTTTTCCAGAGTGTCGTATAGCTGGAATCACACAGTGTTTAGCCTTTTAGATCGCCTTCTTTCACTTAGGTGTACACATTGAAGGCCCTTCCATGTCTTTTGATGGTTTGATAGCTCGTTTCTTTTTATATTGTCATTGTCTAGCTGTTTGTTTAGCCATTCACCGACCGAAGGACATTGTTGTCATTTCTAAGTTTTGGCAATTATGAATTAAGCTGCTATAAGCATCCCTGTGCAGATGTACACTTAAAATGTACACACATTTTTTTAATGTGATATATTTTTTCAAAGATTAAGCTTCTGAAAAGAAACTCATCTTTGTTCACTCTTCTCTGTATCATTTTGGATCTTGTCCTTACTAGGGTTTGTTTGTGTTTTTTTTTTAATTGTGTTTGTGGTTGGCTAGGTGTCTTAAATTTCTCTTTTTCCCTCAATTTCCTTTATTAACAGAAGAAATAATAATAGTACCTGACTCACAAAGTTATTGTTTTCATTATTTTAGTGAGCTAACTACGTAAAGGACATAGAGCCACGTCTGGCGTGCAGTAAATGCTTACTAAAATCGGGCCAGTGCTGTGATGAATGCCATTAGGCTGCTGGAGTCTCCAGGCCTCCTTGTCGCTCTCTGTGTTTCATCCCACCTCTACTGTCTACAGACCAAAATCTACACTCCCTACACTCCCTATTGCGGAGTTCAGGGCCTTCAACAGCCAGCCTTTACTGCTATTGCCTGCGTACTGTACCTACTCCCACCAAAATCTCCCTTTCATTTTCAACTGCTGACTCAGCTCGCCCAAGCATGATCTCCATTTGGTTCCCCTACAAGTGCTCACCCAGCCCCTCTTCCACTGAAGGATGTCATGTCTTTGTGTTTGAAGTATGCATAGCTTTTCAAACTTTGTCAATCTGAGCTTTATTAAAGCATTCCCTACCAATAATGCAGACACATAATGTTTTTAGATCTGGATCAGGCCTTGTGAGTCACTTGACCCAAATGAATTAACTGAATTCTAGAGAAGTCAGATGACTCGCTACTGTAGTCTGTCAGGGTGAGATGCTCTTTCTGACAATGCCAAAAAATACGAGTGCAGCAATTAAAATAATTTAATTCTTTGGGGTTTTTGGGGGTTTTTTTTTTTGTTTTTTTTTAATTTTCCGTGACTTCTAAACACACACTAGTCACTGTAAGTGTTAGGACTACAATGTTCACTAAATTTCCAAGATTTATTATTGTACTTGTTTTCCATATAGGAAAATTTCAAAGTGTAAGAAGACTTCTATCCATATGATATATGTTTCTAGAGTGTTTGTATGTGGCTCCTCTTTAGTCCTTTAATAGTCCCTAGGAAGTAAATGTTATTCACGAGTCACGTGACTTACTCCATACAAGTCCATGAAACAGAGCCGCTTCTTCAGTTGAATCAAGATTTTTAAATAGTACACTGGTAGAGAGAAGGAAGTAAACATCTGTATAACTAATTGAAGCTACAGAGGGAATACTGAAACAGAACATAGTTATTAATAATCCCTCCATGTATCTGGAATTCATTTGCGGAGCTAGAACACAGAGTATTGCTTTATTTAAATTTATAACATTACTATGTAGAATCTAAGCATAACATCAACAACCTGATTTCATTTATAAATTTGTAACCTCAGAGCTAGAAAAGGAGAAAGGTATGTTGTCTGGTCAGTTTAACTGGGGCAAGAAAAGGCACTGAGAAACCAAGGACTGCTTCTGAGAGCGGCAGATGGGTTCAGGGATTCAACAGCATGGCTGGGGTACGACCATGTGCTTGCTCTGCGTAACTGCTAGTCAGATCCACTCCAAGTTCACAGGTTTGTAATCATACGAGGTGTCCTGGAGGAGTCTCACCTGTTTCTTTGAGGCTCTTCCTAGGACCCAAATTTCTAACTTTAAAAAATACATAGAGGCAGCCCTGGCTGTTTGGCTCCGTGGTAGAGCGTTGGCCCGGCGTGTGAAAGTCTCAGGTTCAATTCCTGGTCAGGGCACACAGGAGAAGTGCCCATCTGTTTCTCCACCCCTCCCCCTCTCCTTCCTCTCTATCTCTCTCTTCCCCTCCTGCAGCCAAGGCTCCATTGGAGCAAAGTTGGCCCGGGCACTGAGGATAGCTCCATGGCCTCTGCCTCAGGTGCTAGAATGGCTCTGGCTACAATGGAGCAATGCCCTAGATGGGCAGAGCATCGTCCCCTGGTGGGCATGCCAGGTGGATACCGGTTGGGTGGGTGCATGTGGGAGTCTGTCTGACTGCCTCTTTGCTTCTAACTTCAGAAAAATACAAAAAATATAGAGAGAGAGGCAAAAATTATATTTGAGAGGACCATTGAAGGGGCGGATTAGCACAAAAAGTGCATTAATATCAAAAAGCTTGCTACAACTAAAAATAAAATAGAATGATGTAAAATAAATGTAAAATATGCCATTTCCTAATTTTGCCCTTCAGTAATGGTCAAACACTTGCAAAAAATGGGCTGATACCCACATTAACACTTCAAGTGCCCGCCACTACTGAATAATGGGTAAAATTGTTACTTAGAAACAAAAGTGGCCTTGGCCAGTTGGCTTAGTGGTAGAGCTTTGGCCTGGCTTGTTGATGTCTTGGGTTCAATTCCCAGTCAGGGCACACAGGAGAAGTGCCCATTTCCTTCACTCCCTCCCCCTCTTGCCTCTCTCTCTCTCTCTCTCTCTCTCTCTCTCTTTCTCACTTACCTTCCTACAGGCATGGCTCAGTTGGAGCAAGTTAGCCCCGGGTGCTGAGGATGGCTCCATGGCCTCCGCCTCAGGTGCTAAGAAGAGCTTGGTTGCTGAGCAATGGAGCAACACCCCAGATGGGGAGAGCATCGCCCCCTATGGGATTACCTGATGGACTCTGGTCAGGGCATATGTAGGAGTCTGTCTCTGCCTCTCCTCCTCTAACTGAATAAAAGACAAACAAAAGCAAAACCACAATCAATTTTTTTTTTCTACTCATAATATTAAAAAAGCGGTTTGGAAAACTAAATCTATCCTGGAGAACTTTCCTCAGGAAAAAGTTCTGACACCATTATGCACACATGTATCCCATATTGGTCTTGCCCAAATCTACTGTTTTTGGTTCAGTTTTATCCTAAATTACTTGAAGCAGCATCTACTAATTGGATTTCACATAGCCAAAGAGATAATTGATGCAGTCTTATTAACCTGTAATTGAACTTGTTACACACACATAGACACACATACACACACACACACACGACCTATTTTTTTTTTAAATTACTGATGATTGTTTCATTTTAGGAAGATCAGTTAAACCACAAATTGAACTTAAAGTATATCTTGCTGTCTCTTAGTATTAGTTCACATTTGCTCAACATGAATAGACTCCTCTGAAATTTACTGTCAATCAAGCAGTTCTAGAAATTGAAAAATGTAAGATGCCAAACTTCTGAGAGCTGATTGGAGGTTCTAGCAGGGGAGCACCGGGGATACCCATCACCAAAGAATGGCCCTCTCCTCTATCGGGGAAGGTGGTCCTCTTTGACAGAGCGGAGTGGGCAACTTGGGGAGGGGAGCATGTGGATTGGTGAGGGAAGAAGGGAACACTCGCCCAGCCAGCTAGATCAGCTGAATCAATCCTGGCGATTAATGGGGTGACAGATGTCACAGCCAGATCACCCTCATATCCAGGAGATGTCAAACTTTTTAGTTCAATCAATAAATTAGATAAATACTAAGACTAATGTTCAACAATGGATTATTGTCTACCATATTCCCCTATGGATAATTAAGATTTTTTTATCGTAAGTAAAAACAGAAGAAAATCTACCCTTCCCCTTGCGGTATATAAACTGTTGATTTTATGAGATCAAATATTGCATTGTGTGTGAATTCGTATCTCAGGCAAATACCATCTTTGAGGTACTAATGTTAGGCATGTAATATTGTCATATCAATTTGTGTGTGTCTGTGTGTGTGTGTGTATCGCTCATAAATGGTGTTGAATGTTTTAGCATAATGCCATAATAGAAAATTTAATAAGCAATATAAAACTACCTGAAGTACACCTACCTGTTATGATGATTATAGCTTGGATTTATATAACTCAAAACATATGTCTTTCCAACACTTATGGTTTAAAAATAGAAGTTTTGGAAGCTGTATTAACACTATGGTTGATTTTTTTTTTTGACATGGATATTTAATATGTTTACAGAAAATTTTTTCTACTTATTTGCTATAATTTCACTGAATAGGATTTTTACTAGTTAAGAGTGCTGTCAGCATAGTGAAGTCATTTATTAGTCTCTGCAATGGAAAATAAGATCCGAGTAGCTTAGCAAATAAGAATCCTCTATGCAATAAAAGCAGGGAAGGAAGCGTGAGTGGGAGTGAAGAAAAAGAAAAAGGGAGAAAGCTCAGTACCAATAAAAGAAGCCAAAAATAAAGGATTGCTCTGAAATTAGTGTATCTTATAAAAACAGTCTTCAGCTCTCGTCATTTCTCCACGCTGCTCATTTAAAGCAGTCTGATGACCAGCGTCTTTACTAACCTGGTATTACCCAGTTTATGACGCATAGTCCGAGTGGCCAGTAAACTGAGGAGAGAAAAAGAAGCATTCCTCTAACTGATATTAAAAAGTAAGACATAGGCCCTGGCCGGTTGGCTCAGCGGTAGAGCGTCGGCCTGGCATGCGGGGGACCCGGGTTCGATTCCTGGCCAGGGCACATGGGAGAAGCACCCATTTGCTTCTCCACCCCCACCCCTCCTCTCTGTCTCTCTCTTCCCCTCCCGCAGCCAAGGCTCCATTGGAGCAAAGATGGCCCGGGCGCTGGGGATGGCTCCTTGGCCTCTGTCCCAGGTGCTAGAGTGGCTCTGATCGCGGCAGAGCGACGCCCCGGAGGGGCAGAGCGTCGCCCCCTGGTGGGCAGAGCATCGCCCCTGGTGGGTGTGCCGGGTGGATCCCGGTCGGACGCATGCGGGAGTCTGTCTGTCTCTCCCCATTTCCAGCTTAAAAAAAAAAAAATTAAAAAAAAAGTAAGACATAAAAATTGTAACACTTACTTTAGCTCTTCCTTATCCAATGTCATTGCACAGATCCTGGTACTTGTTGATGGGTGCAAAAAGAGGAAAGGAAGCCCTGGCCGGTTGGCTCAGCGGTAGAGCGTCGGCCTAGCGTGCGGAGGACCCGGGTTCGATTCCCGGCCAGGGCACACAGGAGAAGCGCCCATTTGCTTCTCCACCCCTCCGCCGCACTTTCCTCTCTGTCTCTCTCTTCCCCTCCCGCAGCCAAGGCTCCATTGGAGCAAAGATGGCCCGGGCGCTGGGGATGGCTCTGTGGCCTCTGCCCCAGGCGCTAGAGTGGCTCTGGTCGCAATATGGCGACGCCCAGGATGGGCAGAGCATCGCCCCCTGGTGGGCAGAGCGTCGCCCCATGGTGGGCGTGCCGGGTGGATCCCGGTCGGGCGCATGCGGGAGTCTGTCTGACTGTCTCTCCCCGTTTCCAGCTTCAGAAAAATGAAAAAAAAAAAAAAAAAAAAAAAAGAGGAAAGGAAGGGGAGGGGAGAAAAGATAGTTACAAATGAAAGAAGACTCTAGTCTTACTCGCCAAACCCTTACAATGAAAAGCATTAGAGATGTAGAGATTCATAGAGCGTTCTGTCCTCTGGTTTTCATGGGGAAGCTGAGATCCATAAAGGTTCCATGACTTACCCAAGCCACAACCAGATTTGGAGCCAAGACACACATTTCTTGGCCCCCATCCCCTCAGGTGTTGCTCTAAAAGATGCTAGAATGACACTTTGTGAAAGTAACTATTAATGGAGTAAATTTGAATTGCTTAAAAGGCATAAAGGGGATCATTTATCCAAAGGGTGAAGAAGGTGCTCAATTCTTTCATGGACAGGTGTTTTAAGAGAGCTGGAGTCATCCAAACCAGCACCTTCAAAAGTGCTTCTACATTACGAGGACCCAAAATGATTAGTTATTAAATATGGAATGAATGTTTCTTATAGAAAGTGTATTAGGTCAAGGTTATACTAGAAAGAGTATTTTTATGAGTGTTGATATACACTGTAAGGTGCTTTAGAGTCCTTTGTAAGATCAATAGGTACAGTCAGTTCATGCTTTCTTCCCTCTTAAGCAAATTGGTGGGTTCACTGGACAGAGCTCAGGGCTATGATTCAGAAGACTTGCATCTTGGTTCCTTACTTTAAACTAATTCTCTGCATGACCCAAGTTAATCTCTTTATCCTCAGGAATGAAGAGATTGCATGAAGGTACAATTAGCCTAAAGTTTTTTTACTTCAAGAATATTAATCTTAGTATTTAAACTGAGCAAGGAGGTTTTGCTACTGTATCATTGTAGCTTTTCCTTTTGCCCTTACACCTTTAAAAATAAATCATTTCTCTGTTTTGTTTTAAAACGATCTTGGCTCAACAGTTCAGGCTCCAATGATACCACTGTGTGGATGGGAGGAAAATACAGCACACTTTACAACAGTGTGGTCTCCAGATGAATCTTTGCTTCTTCTCTTCTTTGTCTTAAATAGACCAGAGTGCAAATAATCATTGTTCGTCTCTGTGATTTTTATCCTAATTCCAAATGGAGGAGTTGGGCTCATATTTTCAATGGTCAGTGTAATGTTGACTACTAAAAGTAGAACTGGATTAAGGAGAAGTGGATAGAGTCTCATCCTAAATGAAGCACTTTGTGTCTGATCAAATCAAAACACCCGTGAATGTCTGAGTGCATATGAATTACAACTTTCTGATTGGACCAAGTTTCCATTCTTTAAGCTTGTTCCTGATTTTTCTCCCACTTTTATTGAACATCAGATAATGGTGAATTTTACCTTGTTTAGATGCTAGATATGTTTGTATTTGCAGTATATAAATATCCTTCAGCTTTGTTTTGGGAAGCATTTAAATTACTTGGTAATAATTTGATTCTATCAGGTCTTGCTTTTATTTGTGTGTGTGTGTGTGTGTGTGTGTGTGTGTGCGCGCGCGCGCGCGCGTGCGTGTATGTGTGTGTGTGATCAGAGCAACCTTTGATTTAGGGCTAATTTGCTCCGACTACTGATGCAATACCCTTCTGAATGCTTTACTCAATGCAACGAGGATATTGAAGTGAGAGGTTTTGTGCTCCGACTTGTGGGAACACAGCCTTGGGTGAGCTCTCTTCCCTCTGCTCCTCTCAGGAGGGATTTTCCCAGGCCCCAGGAAGCTTCCTCACACGCACTGTGAACACTCAGTTTAAGACACAGGGAGAACCCCCTGAAGATCCTCATCTTCTCTCTAGAGAGATCTCTCCTCTCTGGAACTCTGCTTTCCAACTGCAGCTTAGCTTCCCTGGGCTGCCAGCCCAGAAGGACCTCCTTGGCCACCCCGGGTGTCCCCTCCCTGCACTGGAGCTGGAACCTCTAAGCTGGGTGACTGCGGGCTTCCATCATGTTTCCCTCTCTCGGTATCACTGCCCAGCACTGCCTCAGGTCCAGTATCTCAAAAACAGTGTTTCATACATTTTGTCCATTTTTCCATAGTTGTTTCAGATGGGAGAGGAAATCTGGTTCCTGTTATTCTACCTTGACCAGAAACATTGCTAAGTAAATGCTCACTGACCATCACTTGAAGAGTTATAACAGGAAGATGCAGTTCTGTGACTGGGGGAGGCGGGTTGCAAAGCAAGATCTTAGGTGTGTTTTTTTTTTTACCCTCGCCAGAAGAGCATTCTGTAGCATCAACTCAAGCCAGGCATGAGGGAAGGGACACAGATTTCTGTCACACTAACATTGCAGTTACAAGCTCCTCCATTCTTTTAAAGCACCTATGTTCTCACTTTTCATGAATACATTTTCTACTCTCGTGGTAGAACTTCTGGAAATATAGTGTCCTCTTAAAACTTTTGGGGCCTCTCCTATTTCTCATGGCCCTCCCCACCCATGATGGGGAAGAGGGGTGGTCACTGGATTCTTTCCTTCCTACTTCCACATGCAGATACTTATTTTTTCCAACAATATTTAAAACTTTCCTTCTTTTCTTTCACCCTGTTTTTGACTTTTTTTTTTTTGAGGGGGTTGAGTAAGTAAGAACAAATTTAGTAAAATGACATATGTGTATATATAAATAGATATTGTAAATTTTGCCTCATTTAGGTACTAGATATATTTGTATTTACATAAATATTCTTGAGCTTTGTTCTAGGAAGCATTTAAATTACTTGTAATAATTGAACTCTGTCAGATCTTGCTTTTTTTCTTTTTCTTATTTAGAAATTAACTTTTTTTTTTTTTGGTATTTTTCTGAAGTTAGAAGGGGGGAGGCAGTAAGACACTCTGCATGCGCCGGACCTGAATCCACCTGGCTGCCCACTAGGGGCGATGATCTGCCCCTCCGGGGCATTGCACGGTTGTGACTGGAGCCATTCTAGTGCCTGAGGCAGAGGCCATGGAGCCATCCTCAGCGCCTGGGTGTATCTTGCTCCAATGGAGCCTTGGCTGCGGGAGGGGAAGAGAGAAATAGAAAGGAAGGAGAGGGGGAGGGGTGGAGAAGCAGATGGGCGCTTCTTCTGTGTGCCCTGACCGGGAATCAAATCTGGGATTTCTACCACTGAGCCAACCAGCCAGGGCCCTAGAAATTAAATTTAATGGGATGAAATTGATCAATAAGAGTACATAGGTTTCAGTTAAACATCTCTATAACATTTGAACTGTTGATTACGTTGTGGGCCCATCACCCAAAATCAAATATTTTCCATCTTTGTATATTTGTCCCTCTTTGTAATAAATATGGTCTTGCTTCTAATTATTTATTTATTTATTATTTTATTCTGGGTTTTTCTCCAAAAAAATTTTTGATCAAAATACCAATCGAATCATAGTACTCATAAAACGGAGGTGGAGTCATAGGTAGTCATGACCAAAATCATATTTCTTACCACCTCCTTGAACAACAGTGCGTCTGAGCTCTATTGCTCCGCACCTGCACACCCAGTATCTTACTGCAGAAGAGAGATAAAAAGTCTGCTTAATGAGATAGACTGCTCCACAAGTAAGGAGAGAGCCCAAGGCGATTGTGCACAGATCAGTGTTCAATCCAAAGAGGTCAGTCTGTTAATTATTAAATAGATTCAGGCAGTAGTGGGATTCAAATAATTTAACAACCGGTTCTCTGCCCTAATGACTGTTTTAAGTATATAAAAAAAAACCAGTCTCTTTCTTCCTTTCAATACTTTGTTAGCATTCACCAATGAAACCATCTGAGCCTGGGGTTAGTTTCTGCCCCTCCCTCTCTCTTTCTCTCCATCCCTCTCTCCTTTTTTTTTTTTACTTTTTTTTTATTCATTTTTAGAGGGGGGGGAAGAGAGAGAGAGAGAGAGAGAGAGAGGGAGGAGCAGGAAGCATCAACTCCCATATGTGCCTTGACCAGGCAAGCCAGGGTTTTGAACTGGCAACCTCAGTGTTTCCAGGTTGACGCTTTATCCACTGCACCACCACAGGTCAGGCACCCTCTCTCCTTTTTTAATATGTGAAAGGCCATCTAGATTTTCTGTTAAATTTTGTGTTAACTTTGTCGGCGTAAGGTTGTTTATAATACTTCCTTATTATCTTTTAAACACCTATGGGATCAAAGTAATCATCTTTCATTCCTGATATTGGTCATTGTATTCTATTTTCTTCTTCATTTGTCTAAATTAGTTTATCAATTCTGCTGATCATCTCAGAGTTGACATGGTTTCATTAATGTTTCTATAATTTTTTTCTCTATTTCATTGATCTCTAGTCTTATCCTTATTATTTTCTTCCATATAGTGATTCTAGGTTTAATTTGCCCTTCTTTTTCCTATTTTCTTTAGACAAAACTTAAGTCATTAGTTTAAGGCTTTTTTTACCTTTCTAATGTAAGCATTCATATCTATAAGTGCCCATCAAGGAAATGCTTTAGCTGAATCTCACAACTTTTGAAATGTTGAATTTTCAGTAGCCTTCAGTTCACAATATAATTTGATTTTTCTTGTGATTTCTTAAAAGTTTGTTTTTAATTTCCAAATATTTTGGGGTTTTCAAGACATCAGTTGTTATTCATTTCTAATTCTACTGCGCTCAGGTAGCAGAATCTGTATTATTTCAGTTCCATTAAATATATTGACACTTGCTCTGTGGAGGAACATATGGTCAATCTTGGTGGATGTTTCATGTGCACTTGAAAATAATGTGTATTCTGCAGATGTTGAGTATAATGTTCTATAGCTATCATTAGGTCAAGGTGGTTGATAGTGTTGTTCAGATGGTTTATTTCTCTAGTGATTGGAAATATAGTTATTTTATAAGTTGCTAAGAGAGATGGTCAGATATCCATTAATAATTGTAAAATTGATTATTTTATTCTTAAATTTTATCTTTTTTTTTTGCTTTATATATTTTGAGGCTCTTTTTAAGTGCATACACATTTATGACTCTTACATCTTCCTGATTAATGAACCATTTTTCATTATGAAGTATCCTTCTTTATCTCTGGCTATATTGTCTTGAACACTCTATTAATATAGCCAGTCTGACATTCTGGCGCTTATTCTATGTATAGTTTGTGTTCTTTCCATCAATTTTCTTTCAACCTCTCAGTCTTTATATTTAAAATGCATCCTTTGTTGACGTAATCTAGTTGGAGCTTCCTTTTTATTCAATCTGACAATCTGTCTTTAATTAGTGGTCAGTCCATTATAATTTATTATAATTATAAATATAGTTGGGTTTAAGCCTACTATTTCTTGTTTGCCATTTTTTCTTTCTGTTCTTTTAATTATCTTTTCTCCCTTTTCTACTTTCTTTTAAGTTATTTGAATAACTTTTCAGAATTCCATTCTAATGTATCTCTAGGCATCTTTGCTTACCTCTTTGCTTTATTATTTTAGTGGTTGTCTAGGGATTACAATATGCACCCTTAACTCTTCAGTTTGTCTAGGGTTAATATAAAAATGTATAAACTTTATAATTGTACAGATACATCTATGATACAGATTTTATATGTATTAAATCTACATATATCATAAATCCCACAAGACAATGTTACTTTTTGCTTTAAATAATCATATATATGTTAAAGAAATTAAAAAACAAAAAAGTTTTGTGTTTTAACTAGATTAAACTCTTTCTAATGTTCTTTAATTTTTCATCCACGTTTTCCTCTGGTGTAATTCCCCATCAGGCTAAAGAAGCATGTTTTGTAGTCAGTTCATCTAGCAGCAAATTCTCTGTGTTCTTTATAGAGAGATATTTTTATTTTATCTTACTTCCTGAAGGATATTCTTATTAGATATAGAATTGTAGGTTTACAGTTTTCCCCATAACTCCTTTGGCCCCTGAAAGGTGTTGGTCCACTATCTTCTGGACTTCACTGTTTTTAGTGAGATGTCAAGAGGTCAATTACTGCATTGTTTCCCTTACAGTATGTTTTAGTGGGATTCTTTTGTTTTGTATTTAAATTTTTTTCCTTTATCTTGGTTTTCAAGGATATGCTTATGTGATTTTCTTATACTTCTGTTTGGTGTTTGCTGAGTTTCTTGAGTCTGTAGAGTTGTGTCTTTCACTAAATTTGGGAAATTTTTGCCCATTTTTTCTTTTTTTGTGTGACAGAGACAGAGAGATAGTGAGAGGGACAGATAGGGACAGACAGACAGGAAGGGAGAGAGATGAGAAGCATCAATTCTTCATTGTGGCACGTTAGTTGTTCATCAATTGCTTTTTCTTTTTTTTTTTGTATTTTTCTGAAATTGGAAACGGGGAGGCAGTCAGACAGACTCCCACATGCACCCGACCTGGATCCACCCAGCATGCTCACCAGAGGGTGATACTCTGCCCATCCGGGGTGTCACTCTGTTGCAACCAGAGCCATTCTAGCGCCTGAGGCAGAGGCCATAGAGCCATCCTCAGCGCCCGGGCCAACTTTGCTCCAATGGAGCCTTGGCTGCAGGAGGGGAAGAGAGAGACAAAGAGGAAGGAGAGGGGGAGGGGTGGAGAAGCAGATAGGCACTTCTCCTGTGTGCCCTGGCCGGGGATCAAACCCGGGACTCCTGCACGACAGGCTGACGCTCTACCACTGAGCCAACCAGCCAGGGCCATCAATTGCTTTTTCATATTGACCAGGCGGCTACAGCAGACCGAGTGACCCCTTGCTCAAGCCAGCGACCTTGTGTACAAGCTGGTGAGCTATGTTCAAACAAGATGACCCGTGCTCAAGCCAGAAACCTTGGGGTTTTTAACCTTGGTCCTCTGTGTCCCAATCCAATGCTCTATCCATTATGCTACCACCTGTTCAGGCTACCCATTATTTCTTATTCTGCTTTATTTTTAAATTTATCATTTCTTGCTTTTATCCTTGGTACCACAATTACCGCTGGTGTTGATATTGTCTAACACAGCGGTTCTCAACCTGTGGGTCGTGACCCAGGCGGGGGTTGAACGACCAGAACACAGGGGTACCCTAAAGCCATTGGAAAATACATATTTATTATACAGTACATTTTTAAATACAATACATTTTTAAATAAAATACATTTTTAAATACAATACATTTTTAAATAAAATATGTATTTCCGATGGCTTTAGGCGACCCCTGAGTTTTGGTCTTTTGACCCCCGCCAGGGTCGCGACCCACAGGTTGAGAACCGCTGGTCTAACAGGTTACTGAGGCTCTCTTTGTTTTTTTCAATACTTAATTTTTTGTTTTCCAGAATTAATTATTTCTGTAGATCCCTTCACATTTGTTGACTTTTTACCTCATCATGGACATTATAATTTTAAGTCCATACTATGATTTTTTATTTAATAAATTATCATTTTTAGTTTTAGAATTTCTATTTGGTACCTTATAGATTCTTTTCCTCTGTTGTGGTTTCCTATGTTTTTATTCATGAGGAGTATATTTTCCTTTATATCATTGAACATAGTTACATTGGCTGCTTTAAAATTCTTGTATGCTAACATCTGAATAGATTGTTTTCTCTTGAAAATGAATCACATTTTCTATATTCTTTGTATGCCAATAATTTTAAATTGTAATTTAGAATAGTGGGGTGTGATATTTTTGTTTTAGGAGGCAAGTAACTTGCTTGAACACAAACTACAAACTCAACTGTCAGTTTAATTTTATTTATTTAGTTATTTATTTAGTGAGAGAGAAGGACGGAGACAGAGAGAGGGTAGACAGGGACAGACAGACAGGAAGGGAGAGAAGTGAGAAGCATTAACTCATAGTTATGTCACCTTAGTTGTTCATTGATTGCTTTCTCATTTTAAAATTCTTAATTGAGTTACTTGCAGTCAGTCAGAAGTTATCTGAGATTTGGGCTGAGTTTTACACAGGATTGTCTTTTCCCACCCCCTCTAGGCATTTCCTTGCCAATGTTTTCACCTTATTTTCTAGTGGCTTCGTTTGCTCAAAATTCTCCAAAAATACTGAGGTTTTCTATTAATCTGTCAGTGTCCACGTGAAGATCAAATTTCTAAAAAATGAAATATTTGTCTTGTTATTCCTTTTTCCCAATGTTGAGTCTCTCCAGACTCTCCTCCTTTTATTCATATTCCAAGGCCTTCAGTTACATTGGTTTCTAAATTTTGCTCAGAATTTATGACTTATTATGCCAATCCAAGTAAAACCCTCATCCCACACGTTTTAGAGAATTTGTGTATAAGGTGGTTCCTGAGAATGTAGGTATTAATGTACTCTAATTATAACTAAATTGAGCTTTAAGGGCTACTTTTGGTTAGTTGGGTTTTTTTTAATAAAGTAGTTCCTAGAAGTTCCCTCTTTCAACTCTCATGCAGTCCATTTTCTATTTCTAATTGTTTCTCTCCTAGAAATCCTTTTGTTTTTTTTTTAAGAGAGAGAGCAAGAGAGAGGGACAGACACGCAGGGAGGGAGAGAGATAGATGAGAAGCATCAACTTGTTGCAGCACCTTAGTTGTTCATTGCTTTCTCATAAGTGCCTTGACCAGGGGCCAGCCAAGCTAGTGACCCCTTGCTCAATTCTGTGACCCCACACTGAAGCTGGTGAGCCTGTGCTAAAGCCAGATGAACCTGCACTCAAACCAGCAACCTCAGGGTTTCAAACCTGGGTCTTCAGCATCCCAGGTTGTCGCTCTATCCAGTGTGCCACTGCCTGATCAGGCTAGAAATCCATTCTCTCATTCCAGTGCCCTGTCTTTCCCCCAAGCAACCCAGTATCTTCTTCTCATCCTGGATTCTGTTCCAACAGCCACTCAGAGGCTTCAGTCCCATTCAGCACAGCTGCTGGATGAAGGTACAGCCATAGCCGTCTCTCCTCCATGGAGTGCACACAAGTCTCAGCAGCTGACTCACCGGTGCTCTGGTGTCTTTGCAGAAGACTGCAGTGTCACATCTCCTCAGTCACCCATTACCCTAGTGTCACCCTGGTCACTGAAAATTCCAGAATGAAAATATGGTTGTTTTCAAGTTTTGGGAGTCTTGTTACTACCTGAATCCCAAGTGGTTGTCTTTGAAAATAGACTGCAATGACTGAGTCTCTAGGCCAGGCCGGTAGAGCATTACTAAGGTTACTGTGGCAGACAAAGTGCAGGTCTTTGAAAACCTATGAAGGGAGGCTGCCCCTCTAGCAAGCTATTGCTACACAGGCACCAGGTTCTTGGGCTGCCTGGACTTCCCTGAACCCCACTTCTCTGGGGAAGACAGAAGATCTGGAATTAAACATTCATTGTTAAGGGGCAGTTTCCAGTATTTTTGTACATCTGGTTTCTTAGTTTATTTTTTTTTCTTGTGGGAGATGGGAGAGACAGAGAGAGTCAGAGAGAGGGACAGATAGGGACAGACAGACAGGAAGGTAGAGAGATGAGAAACATCAATTCTTCGTTGCGGTTCCTTAGTTGTTCATTGATTGATTTCTCATATGTGCCTTGACCGGGGGGGGGGGGCTACAGCAGACCAAGTGACCCCTTGCTCGAGCCAGCGACCTTGGGCTCAAGCTGGTGAGCTTTGCTCAAACCAGATGAGCCTGCACTCAAGCTGGCGACCTCAGGGTCTCGAACCTGGGACCTCCACATCCCAGTCCGACGCTCTGTCTGCTGTGCCACTGCCTGGTCAGGCCTGGTTTCTTAGGTTTATAATAAAGACTATTATACACAGAACTTAGCTACCTCCTAGAAGTCTAATGTGAATTAGTGATATGAAAATGGGATGTCTCATAATTCACTGAGAGGATAGATCCAAACATGCATATTTTGCTTTTATTTATTATTTGGAGAGCTTTTGTGATACTTTATGAACAGCAAGACCTCATGATTCACAGCCTGCCATAGATAGAAGAGCCTACTAATGAAATGTGCCATTGATTTCCTTTTTCTGTCTTTTTGACCCTATGTTAAATTTAAAGGGGAAAAGAGATACATTACATTCCAATTCTAATAATAGCCCCCAATGGGGACTAAGTGACTAAGAAAATGGAAAGAGAGACCTTTCAGCAGTAGGATTTGCTTTGAGACTAAATGAAGTCTGTTGTGGTCATGTTATTTACCGAAATGAAATCACGGGAAGAAGTTGATTCTTTCTGATCAGACCCCACAGAACAAGTGTCACATCCTCAAGTCAACCCACTGGTAGTAATTAAGCTTCAGTTTCTATAGTGAGCCCTAGATGACTTAAGAGGCAGTACTTTTGAGAATCCCAGACTTTAGATTCACAGTTACTCACAGAGCAAATGGATGTCTTCGCTGTCTGTTCTACTGTGTCCCATTGGCCTATTCAGAGCTTTGAGTTCAGCCTCTTTGTATGAATCACACTACATTAGAAAACAGCCAATTTGTTAATAAAATGAATGTTCAGAGGAAAAATAAATTTAAAGGGGAAGCAAATATTTTTTTAAAAAATGTGTTTAGGAAAGAAAAGAATTAAGTGCAATATATATTTTCTGAAGCAGGTAAGTAACAGTTTTAATGAAAACCTGTGACATCATTGGGGTAATTAAAAGAAAACCCAGAGTACTTATAATTAATTGCATTAATCATGAAGACTAAATTTATCCTCAGCCTCTACAGTGTGTTAAGGATAGAGATGTTTACCTAAGAAGAAAGCTAACATGGCATTCTTCTGTGTGGATGTAATTTTCACTTGACAGAGTGTGAATCTGTATGGGAGGTGTTTGCTTTTCATTTATCCACTTAGAGGTGTGGGGTTTTTTTAATCCTTTTGGAAATTTATTGATTTAGTTTGTGACATGCAGACAGGAATAAAAGGGAAAGACAAGTACACTTCCTGAGCAAAATCCTTCCTTATCTTACCACTTTCTATTCTTTCCCTCGTTATCTTTTTCTTTTGAGATGTAATGGCATATAACATTATATTAGCTTCAGGTGTACAGCATAATGATTGGATAATTGTATACATTGTGAGATCATTATCTCTTATCAATTAGTTTGTATAATGTAAAACACAGAAATCTAAGACCTCATTAACCTCACAATTTGTGAACAAATGATAACTATAATTATAAAACATACAGTTCTCTCCATTTTACTCTTAGAGAATGGCATTTTGACCCTCCTGTCAAAAATGTGAATCGGGTGGAACTGTGTGGTCTTTTGCTATGAAAATGACCTCCCCTTTCCTGCAGACAGTGGGAAGCAGGGGGAAAGGCTGCACTGTGGATATCCATAGCCCATCTTGCCAAAGGATAAATAAAGGGCATTCATTCATCAGCTTTCAAGCTGCCACCCCCCCCCCCCCTTTCTTTTCTTTTCCACCAGCCCCCACCTCTCCCTGAAGTTGGGAGGAGGGAGGTTCTGATGATTTTTGTCTATTTCTAGCAGAGCTAGGCATGAACAATTACATTTAGGGTTTCCCTGTGGTCTGTGAATAACAGTGCACAGTACTAACCATCAGGACACAAAGGCAGACAACACAACAAAAAAGGCTTTATTTTCTGTTTACCCTTCAGGACACTGTTTACCTTATCACTAAAGGGGAAGTTATCTCATCCCTTTTGGAAATTGTACTGGTTTCGTGTCAGCCTGGGGCAAGGGGGGGGTGGTGGTGATAAAAGGCCCTGCCCCTCCCCCCACAGCCCGACCTGAGTCTGTGTCTGTGTGTCTGTGAACGGCAGTCCCTCCATCCACCTGTGCGTCTGTCTCCGGCTTTGCCCTGTCTCTCGAGGGCGTTCCCACTTCTTCATTCTCCCCACACTCTCGTTCCCTTTTCCTTGATTCTCCTGTCAAACCTTTTTCTTTTTCTCCATTTCAACCAGAATGTTTTTTCCCCTTTTCTCCCTCTCTCTAAATTTACTTCACAGCAGATTGTCTTGTAGTAAATCACCAAAAACCCAAATAGCACTAAAGCATTCTGATACAACATTAGCATTTGCTTAACAAGCACAAGATAAACATTAAACAAAGAACTGCATTTCTTTATTAGAGGCTGCAAGATACATAATCCATGAGCACAAGAAACATGGGACCCAGTGGATATGCAGATGTGTGTTATTTCATTGGCGCTGGGCGGCCTTGTTAGAAAAGGTTTTCATCTGAAGGCTTGGGGGTGGATGGTTGACTGTCCCTGGTGGGGCTGTAACTAGATACAGAGACTGTTGCAAGCTAGGCTGGGCTCCCTGGTGGACGTGCTGATTGGACAGCCCGAGGAAAACTTGGGAAGCATCGGGAAGTGAACTCAATCACCTTGGGGATGATAGGGTAGAACCAGATGAAGGCATTTGACTTCTTTTGTAACTCCCACTAAGGACAGATTGCCAGTGCGATCCAGCCTCCATAACTGCAAATCAGGCCCTTTCCCCTATGCCGATTTCATTAGAATGGCCAGCATGGTGCAAAGAGGAAAAGAAAAAAAAAAAGGTTAGACACAGTAATTTTACAGGCAGGCGGGTACAAAAAAAATCTGCATAATTAAGCAGTCAAGGCTGCTAATAGGGGAGTTTATATGCTCTGGGACCAGGCAAGGGCAGCACATATGGATATAGCACTGGATATTAAATCTACGGCATGCAGACTTACTTCAGGGCCCTCAGAGAAAAGGCTAATTATAGAGAGAGGAATTGTGTTTACTGGTCTGTCTTGGGCAAAGATGGTGAAAGAAGTGTAACCAAGTTTTGCAGTTAGACATGAACAGGCTATTAATATAGATATCAAAATATGTGCTTGTGGCTCTTTCGTACCTAATCAACACAAAATTATAGATTCCACGGACACTCCCCCCCCCCATTACCTGTTACAGACAAAACACTCGGAGTTAAGTTTCACACATGAGAGTATAGGCATAATGTCAAGATGCACAGGATGGGAGTGTGTTTATTATTAAATTGCCACAATTTAATCTCAGCTGTGCTCTTTATCATCAATAAATTTTATTTAGCCGTTTAGCTAGCCCTGTTTAAAAATGTCAGAGCTTCTGGGCATAAGCTCAAAGCCAGCACTTAAATATAAATGGGGGATCTGAGTGGAAGTTGCAGTGGGCAGGGGTAAGCCTTCTGAGAAAGTGTGTGTTTCTGGAAGGGGTGCTGGTGGGGTGGACATTAACATTTCATAATGCAGATCAAAGGTAAGGAGAAAACCCAAAGGCTCCTTTGTCACAGGCCCCTAACGACCGCCTCTTCGCGAGCTGAGGTGATCTCTCCAGATTATTAAAGAGATTCATTTCATATTTGTATGTATGCATGCATATATGTATGCACGCACTTATTTATTAATTTAATTCCATACAAAGACTGTTTTTCGAAGAGGACGGGCAGGGTGTGCCAAGGCATGCCCGGCGGTTCCAGGAGGCCGGCACCTCCTGCAGATGCAGTTTGCAGAGAAGCAGTCTGGACCTTTTGTCCTTTAGGGGAGCTTCCCAGGGAAAGCAGCAGCCCTCGCTGAGCACAGATGTGTGGCTGTGGGCTCCAGTCCTTTGCGGGTCTGCTGTGCATTCCGTTACTTCCCCCCCAACAAAGAGGGCCACGCAAGAATCCCACGGCCTCGGCTCGAGATGCACTAAAACCTGGGGCTTAGGAAAGTAAACAGCATCTAATCTGCCAGATATTGGGTCAGACTCGCCTGACATCTGTGCTCTTCTTAGAGGCAGGGAATTCAGCGCTGATCTGAAGACCGGAGTCTGTGCCTCGGAAAGTGAGAGTGGCAGCAGCTAATGAATGGGCAGTTTGGCCCCTGCACACAAGGAGAAGCACCGCACTGGCCCACAGGGCGCTGTGTGCCTCCTTCTTATCTGCTCCTGTTATCACCTGCCCAGGGGTGTCCCTTTGACTGCAAACGCTGGTCACACACAAAAGAAGTCAGTTAACAGAATAAAGGTCGTTAGAGGCTCATATAGGGCGGATAACCAATGCACATATTTCCACCTGGATTTCTAAAATGGATTTTCCCCCCTAGCAACTATTATAAGGTATTTGGGTTTTTGAAATCAGACTAGTCCTTGGAATTTTTCAAACTCAGTGACTTCTGATATTTTCCAATTTCTGTACGTGACAATGGAGTGGCGTTCTAAACAAAGAAAATGGTGATTGCCCATAGATTAGGAGGGACAGTGGGGCACAAATAGATTGCACTACCATTGGAGGACTCAGTAAGACTGTTATTTTTACTAAGTACCATTCTTTCTACTTGAGGCTGAAGAATGTTAAATAAAGTTTGTAGGGAGGACTCAGTGGAGGCCCCCACCTGGGAAATAGTAACAGCCAGTTGTAGAGCACAGGGCAGGGCTGGGGGCTGTTTGACTGCTTGTCCAGAGAAAATAAAGTCGACCAGAACACTAGTGGGCAGTAAGGAGGCCCTACTAGAAAAGGGAAAATAGTATTTTTAATTGGAAATAAATATAGAGGACAAAGCTAAACACACAGTTGCTTTTATTTTTTAACTTTTGGGCTGATCACAAGTAAGAAACCTAAGCCATGAGACACGTCACTGCTAGAGGGCTGACAGGAATTTGAAAAGCTCTGTTTGGTTAACTGTTAAATTGGGATAGAGAGATGGGCCAGCCATCTAGTTCTACCCAGTCCATGCATGGACTCAACATCCTTTACAACACAGTGGCTTCACAAGTCTGTCTCCTCCCTTCCTTCCTCACTAGGAAGACAAGGTGATAAATGTCCTAAGAGTCCTATATAGTGTGGTAGGCGTTCAGTGGAGAAATTAATTCTGAATTTGGGGAAGAGGCTTGGCTGAGGTCTTGGGCTAGAGCAGGTGTTCCCAAACTTCGGCCTGTGGGCCGCATGCAGCCCCCTGAAGCCATTTATCTGGCCCCCTGCCGCATTTCCAGAGGGGGCACCTCTTTCATTGGTGGTCAGTGAGAGGAGCACTGTATGTGGTGGCCCTCCAACGGTCTGAGGGACAGTGAACTGGTCCCCTGTGTAAAAAGTTTGGGGACCCCTGGGCTAGAGCAACAAACAGCCAAAGGTGTGACAGTTCTTTTTCATTCAAGCTGTACTCTTCCTCATTTCTGAACACGTGTTCTGTGTCATACCAACAAATACAGAGATTGTGTCAGCATTAGCCTTCCTCCCTGCTGACACGCAGGTGCACCCAATTGGGTTGAGGAGGATGAGGGGGGAAAATAACCGATATTGTTAATGCCTTGAGAGGAAAAGATTTTCAAAAGTGGATAATTTAACAGCATTCACATCTTCTGGGTATTGTTTTCAAGTTTAACATTTTACCATATGCTGAGATTTCCTCGTAAATGTCTGGGTTAAGTTTAAAAGCGCTCTACTGGACTTTCCCAAAGAATCCACATGTCTAGGAGTCTGACCACTGCTGTTCTTGACAGCCCTGCCAATGTCTGGGAGCAGGGGAGCCTGAGAGTCAGGCCAACTCTTCCTGGAGGCCGAGCTGCCCTGCCCAGCCCCGCCCACTGCATTGCTCGGAACAGTCTCCGTGTTTCTGCCCTTGTGGCCACTGTCTCAGCTCTACTCTCCAGTCCTGCCACAGCCAGAGCTGCTTTGGGGTAGCAGACGGAGCTGACCGTGGAGGAGAAAGCAGCTTCTGTGCAGCTGATGGGCCCTCACTCTCTTGTGTCTCAATAGACTGAGCCAGGCGGTCGTCTCTGCCCCATGACCTCTTGCTGCTTCTGCTCCTTCCCTCTCTGTTTCTCCTCTGTGGAGATGAGGGGGAGAAACAAAGAGAAGCAAAATCAATAAATGAGCTCTTAAAGAGTAAAAACATTTGATACATTTCAACAAATGAAGCAAACATTTGTTTCACATTTAATAACAACAACAACAACAAAAAAAACTGCCCTGGCCAGTAGGCTTAGCAGTAGAGCGTCGGCCTGGCATGTGGAAATCCCGGGTTCGATTCCCGGCCAGGGCACACTGGAGAAACGCCCATTTGCTTCTCCACCCCTCCCCCTCTCCTTCCTCTCTGTCTCTCTCTTCCCCTCCTGCAGCCAAGGCTCCGTTGGAGCAAAGTTGGACCAGCACTGAGGGTGGCTCCATGACCTCCACCTCAGGAGCTAGAATGGCTCCGGGTACAATGGAGAAATGCCCCCTAGTGGGCTCTATGGGTGGATCACGGTAGGGCACGTGTGGGAGTTCGTCTCTCTGCCTCCTGCTTCTCACTTCAGAAAAATACAAATAAATACTAATACTAATACCACTACTACTAATAATAATAAATAACTGCTCTTTACAGGGTACTTACCATACACCAAGCATTGTGCCAGACACTTGATATAGATTATCTTGACTGAGTCACTTCTCAGCCATGTGATATAGGCAACTGGTAGCCCCATTGGCTAGAGCAGGGGTCCCCAAACTACGGCCCACGGGCCACATGCGGCCCCCTGAGGACATTTATCCGGCCCCCACCGCACTTCCGGAAGGGGCACCTCTTTCATTGGTGGTCAGTGAGAGGAGCATATTGACCGTCTCATTAGCCAAAAGCAGGCCCATAGTTCCCATTGAAATACTGGTCAGTTTGTTGATTTAAATTTACTTGTTCTTTATTTTAAATATTGTATTTGTTCCTGTTTTGTTTTTTTTACTTTTAAAATAAGATATGTGCAGTGTGCATAGGGATTTGTTCATAGTTTTTTTATAGTCTGGCCCTCCAGCGGTCTCAGGGACAGTGAACTGGCCCCCTGTGTAAAAAGTTTGGGGACCCCTGGGCTAGATACATGGTTCGGCTAAGGTGAGGTTAAAGAATGTATGTCAGATTACACAGTGTGTTAGTGGCAAGGCCAGGCACCCCACCCACCACTGAATGGTTGCAAAGCCTGAGTTTTTACAATCCCTCTACCACCATGCAGGGTAAGACAGACTTTATAAATACTCTCTCTTCTATCTGCTCCAGTGTAAGTCAATTTAAGCCTCCAGTAGAGGTCTATATTTGCTAGTATGCTAGGCCTACCAAGTGTGTGCCACACACACGAGGAATATTCCTCCCGCTGTGGAAGCCGCTTCCCGTGACAGTGGAGACATGACAGATTACAGAACTGGATGCAGGGAAGGCCCGCCAGCATTCAGATGGCAAACCTTACTTTGGAATAAAATTTGTTTTTTTTAGTGGCTGACCAGTCATTTTCTAAGTATGCTTGAAAATTAATATTTAATCAATGTGCAAGGAGGCTTAATTGCATTTGTGACCCGTTTGCTCACATATTTGGGAGGGTACAGATGAAAATGGAGAACACAGTAGATGCAGTTTACTGCCAGAGTGGAACTTTACAGTCGTGCCAGGGGACCTTTTGGTAATGTTTGTAATGTGCTGCTATTGTGATTTAGGAAAGAAAAATGCTACTGCTGGGCTTTATTTTCAACAGATTTTTTTTTAAACATCAATTAATGCAATCAAATGTAGTACAGGGAAATCTAACTTTTTATTTACATTTCTGGGGGCCAGGGAGGGTTTGTTTGTTTGTGTTAACTCCAATCATTTGAGCTGTAGAGTATATGGTTTTCTTGGTAGTTTCCAAATCAACTCAGTAAGTTCTGTTTAACAGTCTGTATAAAACTCTCCACATGAGGACGAGAAAACGGCCTTGTAACTGGTTCCATTTGTTGGGAAACAAATGATTCTGCCTTCTTGCACACAGTTTGAAAATAATGACTTTTTTTTTTTTTTTTTGGTCTTTAAAAACAGATTTAGTTAATAAAATGAATCATATTGGTTTTTCTTACCCATACCAGAAAATTTGAAATACGATATTTCTTCATGAATCAGTCAGCTGTTGGAATGCCAAGTTTTCAACTCAGTCTTAATGGTTTATTTTAGTGTCCTTTTAAGGTTTAAGACCAAACAGATGATGCTTTTTTTTTTTTTTTTAGGTTATTATTTTCAAATTCATTAAGATGATCAGAAAGGTCTGTGCTGGAAGTACATTTTTCTAATTCTTCCCCTTCATGTGACCCATTGCCTTAACTAAACACACATTATCAGCACAAGCTGCCGGGTGATCTCTTATCAGGGACCCAGTCAACTAAGGATTGTAGATTATTTACCTAAAAATTTGGTTTCACATTAAAATTTAGTTTTTCTCTTCCCCGTAATCTATAGCCTAGACCCAGGTTCGAGCCCAACTGACCTATCAAGCTCTTCCTAGGATTTGGGTTACCGTGAACCCATCTAAGTTTCCAAGCAGATTAACTGCCAATCCAGGCATATAAACCCATACCAGACATTTTGATCATTGAGAAATGCTATGTAAAGATAAGGAATTGTTATATTTATAACCATGCTCAGGTAGAGATAATGAGAGGAAAATGTACCATTTTAATAGTTTTAGTAATGATAAGAGCCTCCTTATTGTGGGGATTTCAAAAAAGAGGAAGGCCTGAGTTTGAATTGTGTAGACCAGTGATTTTCAACCGGTGTGCCAGGGCACACTGAATGCCACAGATTTTTAAAACATGCACTACCTATTTAGTGTGGGGCACTGACCTCTTTTCGCTTAGATTGTCAAATAAAATAATGACAACAGTCAATACAGATTGGCAAAAAATATATTTTTTTGGTGCGCCACAGACTTTACTAATTAGCTTATGTGTGCCGTGAGATGAAAAGGTTGAAAATCGCTAGTGTTAGACACTTCATTCAACTTCTTGTGCTTAAAAATCATGTTGGCCTAAACACAAAGAATGATCTTCTACAGTAGATGAGGTAATATGTAGACCTAATCGGGTGAGTTAAGGCCACAGTGACGGCTTTCATTTAAAATTTCTCTGCTGTTATCATTTTAAGACAGAATTTCTAATATTCCTTTCAAAAGAGAGATGCCTCGATTCTAGGTTCTCTGTGTATCACTTGATTGCCTTCTTCTTCTCTCTCATGTTGTTCCCTTTCGAGGAGGCGTCCACCTGTATTCTGGGTGCCACTAGGTAGAGTGACAAGGCTCAAAATGGGCCAGTGGGACCCAGATGCCAAGCTAGCACTTCTTCATCAATCATGTTCTCACTGTAAGTGTATTCTGACAGATGGTCATAGTTACGTGTAATTCACTGAGATTTTACTCTATTTTTAATTCTTTGAAATAACCTGGGCCAATTTTGATTAAGGAAACTTCTCTTCCTATTCTAGAGAAGAAAATTTATTTTGTTACTAAATACTAATCTATTTTTCTCTAATTATATTAGTATCCATGCGTAGTCAGTTCTTGTGGATGGTTGAAAATATACTAAACATTTATTTCATTCCTTTCTGTACATGCTAATATGTATTTCTCCACTCATTGTAATTTCTAAACTGTCTTTCCTCCAGTGTTAGAGAAAGGAGAGCATTCACTGCTGCCTTCTATATAACTGCTGGCCTTTTAGCTTACCCAACAATTACTATCCCGCAAAACTATACAAACTATTTACTTCTCTCCAGATTGTTAAGTATAAAAACTCGCATGCTAATCTCTGTCTTTAAGAAACCAAACACGGCCACTGCTTTTCAGAAGCAAAGGAAGAATCGGAGGCCATGTCATCACCCTAGGTCACCTTTCACCCTGGACTAGTTTGTGTTTTTCTATACCAAGGATGAAATTGACAAGTGAGCTTAAAATGATTTGCTTTCAGAAAAGACATAAACTTTCTAGTTGTAAGAATCAAATTTCTACTTAGATTGTTTAGACAGCATTGGAATTCTATGCTATTTGCGTCACATACCAGGCAGGTGCGAAGTAGAGCATTTCAATAAATAAAATGTTTAAAGCCATTGACAGATATTTTAGTGACATTTTTCTCAATAGATTTCCTTTTGTGTTAGGAAATTATCAGTCTTTGTATATTGACACAGTATACAGTATTTAAATTTTTAAAATGCATCTTGAATGAGCAGGTTCGGGTTTTTGAAATATTGTTATAAAGATGGGATTAAAAATTTATTGTGCCCAAAGCATTTTTATTATTTGGCATTATAGTCTTAGAAATATTTAATAGCTTTACAGAAGGTAATATGAGGAATGGTTGTCCGAGAAAGATCTAGCCTTAATTATTATGTCTCATTCTTCATTTAATAGATACACTTATTAACTAATCCATGGTTTTTGTTAGATCTGTTTCATCGTCCTTAGCATTGGTTTTTGACCTAACAAGACACCTAGGAATATCTGCCTGTTGACTGTTACTTCCAAGCTAAATAGAAGTAAGAAAGAAATCTTTGTTACAATATACAGTATATATTTTGTGACCTTCCTTTCTTCATTCTTCTGTCCCTCTCTCCTTCCCTCCCTCCTTTCCTCTCTCTCTGTCCCTCTCCCCCTTCCTCTCTCCTTCCTTTTCCCCATTTTAGTAGATAATAACTCACTTACCTTGACTGACAGGAAACAGACAGAAGACAATAGAAATGAATATGACTCATTGATATGCCAGTAACATCTCAGCTTCATCCTACAGTCTAGATGTGCTGGTGTGTCCAGAATGATGCCCAAGAGAGGAAAGTAGGTTATGAACATATTGAACTAAACTATTTTCCATACATAGGTATGGAGTTACCTTTTCAGTAAACCACACACTTAGGGATATGTCCAGTTTCTTCCCAAATACTCAATTTGGTAACATATCAGGGAATGATTCAGGCACTTAAAGAAGCAGAATTAACTACAGGAGAATATTATAATTCCATAAAGGAGAGCTCAAGCCCAGTTTCCACAGGGTGATAGCTGAACCAAATCATTGGGTTATTGCCATTGAGAGAAGGCATCAGCTTCTCTCATGGTTCAGTCATGGTTGCCTTCTCTGTCAGAAGTTGTATAGTCATGAGTGTTACTTTCAGATTGACAGCTTAGACCAAAGTGCTTTACCTGGAACTGTGTTCCTTGCTCCTCAGCACAATCTGGAGATATGGGGAATTTCCATTACCAACGAGTGCTGCAGGTTAGCTCAGGCTCTGCTTTCCTGAGCGGAGAGGAGTGCTTTCACAAGGGCAAGAGAGAATTAGATAAGCAGTTCCTAAGTAGACTTAGGAACTAGGAGATGAAGTGGACTGGAAGGAATTCCGGCTTTGTCTTGACAGGTAGCAAAGGAATGACCAGACGCCATGGAAATATGAGTAACTCCTTACGTGTCAATAAGCCATCTAGGAAAACAGTAACTTTTGCTTTGCTTAACTGATAACTGAAATTGTTCCACTTAATAGGTAGGAAACTTTTTTTAAGTGAGGGTTCGGTAGAACTGTATAGTATTGGATTTAGGATCCCTGAATCCTGGTACTAGCCATGACCAAAATACTTTGCCATGCTGAGTGCGTCGGTTATTACTTCGTCGCAGTTTCCTCATCTTTTGAACAAGCCCAGAGTTAATTGGACCATCCCCTAAGCCCCTTCTAACCTGTATCTAATATTCCAGTGTTTAGCTAAATATATAACATTTACCCTTTCTTTTTCCTACGCATTCCTAGTTTATTGCTTCTCCTTCATTTTACATGAAAAACCACAATGATCTGGGATCTTTGACAATACTTGCACCAACAAATACAGCTTCCTAAGGCATTTATTAGAATAGTTCCTAGTGAAAGGATAAGCCCTCCCATGCCTTCACAGTGCTTCCCATATCGTGTCCCAGCTTTCTCTCAGCATTTGGGAATGTTACTTGTTTTGGGAGGGATGGTAATCACCTTATAGTAGTTTTATGTCACCCTCTATCTTCTTTCAAGCATAAAAGCTTAATCCAAGATACGGTCTGGAAAAAGAAACTCTACATTGATTCATACTCTGTATTTATTTTTCTTTTATGTGTGTTGCAGGTTTTTTTTTCCTTTGCTAATATATTTTGACACCTTATAGTTGTAACCCACTGTTCTCTTTATTTGCTTATTGTTATTAATTACATCGTGGTTACGTAGTTGGCGGCTTGAACCACTTGGCTGTAAAGAAATTCATTTATCATTATTGCCATTGGAGCCACAGAAAACTGCCAGCCTTCTATTCAGAGATGAATGCTTCTGAGCTCCCATCCAGCAAAATTTTGAACGTGGGTCAAATCCTTAACCGCTTTCTTTCTGCTGCTACCCTTTGCTGCTGCTCTGTGCACTGAGTTCCTTCACTTTCTCTCCGCTTTCGTGTTCAGTCCTTGATTTGCTGCCCTTTCTTTTTCTTTTTTTTTTTTTTTTTTTTTCATTTTTCTGAAGCTGGAAACAGGGAGAGACAGTCAGACAGACTCCCGCATGCGCCGGACCGGGATCCACCCGGCACGCCCACCAGGGGGCGACGCTCTGCCCACCAGGGGGCGATGCTCTGCCCCTCTGGGGCGTCGCTCTGCGGTGACCAGAGCCACTCTAGCGCCTGGGGCAGAGGCCAAGGAGCCATCCCCAGCGCCCGGGCCATCTTTGCTCCAATGGAGCCTTGGCTGCGGGAGGGGACGAGAGAGACAGAGAGGAAAGCGCGGCGGAGTGGAGAAGCAAATGGGCGCTTCTCCTGTGTGCCCTGGCCGGGAATTGAACCCGGGTCCTCCGCACGCTAGGCCCGACGCTAGGCCCGACGCTCTACCGCTGAGCCAACCGGCCAGGGCCGATTTGCTGCCCTTTCAATGAAGTTTATGTATTAATCTCAGCACTCTATTTAGGGGCCTGTCCAAAAAGTACCCTTTTATTTTCTCTCCATATTCCTCACCATAAATTTTCCTTCTCAGAATGTCTTTTATAATTTCAAAAAAACATTCCTGCCTTTACAACTTTCATTTTAAAATATTAACGTTGATTGGACAGAACCTTAAGCCCCGCATTTTCCATGAAAGCGATCATTATGGCTTAATATAATAATTATAAACCTCTTCTACCCACACTCTAAATAATTCGATGTATTGCAATTCCCATATTAAGAAACTGGACTGGCAGTATAATGGGTGAATGAATGAATGAATGAATGATGTACATTTGCACACGTGAAGATGTGTACTTGCACATATCCAGCTACTTCCTGATATCTGTAGTTTCTTTAAATCTGGGCTTCATTTAGAATTCATGACCCCACAGTCGCACATGCCAGGGAACAGCCAGGCCGGAGTGCGGCTCCTCTGCCTTCTGGCAGCGTGACATTAAATTCACACTAGTTAAGCCAACTTAAATTGAGCCTCCTTGAACCTTCCTAAATAAAACTAGTGGCCTTAATTACAATCAGGCAATTTAAAGGTTATGGAGCTCTAACTAGTACTGCAGTATATCACTTTAATAATGCACAGGAAAATTTCTCTAAGGGGTGGCATCGTTTGATTAGAAGAATTCAAGTTTCACAGCACATTTCCAGTAAACTGTTTTTAGAAATCTTATTGCGTTTATTGCTCCATTACCTTTTTTTTTATTCTTCAAGGCCAAGTTTCTAAGGTCACACCAGTAGAACAATAAAATGTGAGTCATTTGCAAACAACGTGCAGTATTGTGATTTTTTTTTTGCATTGCTTCTAGTGATTTTCTGAGTATTGCCACCAAGCAAAAAGAGCAAGAAGATAAAGTCCCTTGGAAATCTGAGAGATTTGGGTCCCCTTTCTACTCTCATGCCCTACTGCAGATATGACCTATGCTCTATGGTGAACCCCTATTCTAATACCACAGTTTAGGAATAAAGATGTCATCTTTTTGATAATCATCGATAATGTAGTTTCTTAGAAAGATCATTCGCTTTGGAAATGCCCAACTAGTTTCTTGTCTTAAACCTGTGGGCACTTTTTAAAAACCCCCTAGTTGTTAACATCCATAACATTTACTGAAGCTGGTGCACCTCATTTCATTTCTTTTGTTTGATTTGGGGTTTTTTTGGGGGGGAGGGGGGGAGGTTGTTTTCTTTTAAAAATCATCAGCAGTAGTAAGCTTTGCTTTCTAGCAAGAATAAACAGCTTGTCAGTGTTTGGAGACTTTCTCTTTCAGCTAACTAGTGGCTTTATGACAAGAAGATTTTTAAAAAGAAAGAAAAGGCCCTGACCCTTGCCATTAACTTAGCACAGTAACACGAAAACGTGCCTGACAAGCGCAGTGTCCAGTGTGTAGCCAGTGTTGCTGGCCCACTGTGTGGAATTAATATCGACTATTGCACCATCTCTATTCTCGAAGACGTTTGCCCGAGAGATTTAACTCTGAAGCAGATTACATTTAGTTTTTGCTGCATGAACACTCCTCTTTCAACTTTACCAATTTGTGTTTTTTTTTTGTACAGTACTCGAAGGTAAATATACCTGTACTTCCACCAGTGCCAGAAGTCCCAGATGTGAGGGCAATAATAGTAGGTATTTAATATCAAACAAGAGAAATTGTAAGCAACGAGTGAAATAATTGCATACATCTGATTTAACCAAATAGTTCAAAGAATGGGCCTTTGTGATACAAGAATACATAACTATTAATAAAAATTGTTTAAAACATGAACTGTGGGTTATAGATATATGATATAGATATAGATATTTCTCTGTAACTTGGGACAAATAATAGTTATGCCCGTTTTATATGGTTCTTTCTTGTATTTCAGGTATAAAATGTGTAATAACATTTTTTCTCTTGAATTAAAGTATTAAGTTTTGACTCCTGAGTTTCTTGCCAGAGAAAAGCTGGCCGATAAGACCGCTGCTCCGTTAATGCTTTTTCTCCCAGAGCTTTTGAATATCATTTAAGGGAAATAGTGGAGACAAGCAGTATAAAGTACTGGCTAGTCCAAATTTGTCATATGCGTAGGGTCTAATGTACAAAGGAAAGGAACAAACTTTGGAAACTCAACTGATAAATAATAAATATTGTTTTGGTGTTAGTCTCAGCATTTTATTCTGATGAAGTCAGATGTAGGACCAGCTAAATATATATTTCCCATACATTTAATAAAAGTTTGAGGGCCCAATGATGACCTGTGTACTGTTCTAGGTACTTGGCATACATCAATGCTCAAAACAGACCAATGCCCTGGCCCTCCTGAAACAACTTGTAGCACAAATTGATGAATAACTAAGACTGAGCTCTTGGCACTTTCTTGGTATTAAGATGTCCTGGACTGCCACCTCTCCACTTTTAATGGACAGGGCCAGAGCTGAAGTGCATTACTGAATTGGGAACTGTTAAGTCCAATCATATTGTGTGTCTGATCACTATGGGAAATGGAAGGGAATTTTTTATACTGTCCTTACATGCTCACAAACTAAATGTCAAGGCAGAAAATAGAGCAGCACTCAAGATTAGGTGGTGAAAAGCTTTGTAAAAGAAAAAGGGTTACTTTCATTTCTGCATATGAATGTAGATAAAGGAGAAAAGTCTTCGAGGAAACTGGATCCCTTTCCATGGAATACAGTGACATATACTTAAGTCAAGGCTTTATATGGGAAGCTTTTTTTTTTTTTTTAAACTATTTTAATTTCGAAACAGACCTAGAGGATGGACTTCAGATTCAGTTGGTCTCAATTTTCACTCTCACCCTGTCCCCCTTTTGCCTTCTTTTGGACTAACATAATTTTACTTTAAAAAATAAAACCAGAAATCCGTGTATGACTTTCTTCTTTTCTTGGTTCAGAATGCTTTTTTTCTTGGAGAGGGGGCAAAGAGGAGCTCAAAGTGATTTTTTTCAGTGCCTTACTGATACATTTTAAATGAAAACATTCAGAGCCCAAGTTTTTACCTTTCAAGTTACTTGCTGGCACTGTGTGTTTTCTGAGACTCGACTCTGGGGCCTCTGTTTAGATTAGGAAAGCAGAGAAGAGAAGGATGCAGACCTGGGGGCACAGACACACTAGCCAGGATGGAAAGGTACCTTGCTTGAGTCTACATGCTTCTCCCTAATTCTGAACTTGTGCCAAAATATCGCTCCGAAGTCCCCACAGGGGGAAGGGAGCAACCTTTTTAGTGGGCTGTTTGTTTTATTGTTTATTGTTTCAACAGCATTCCAGTGTTTTCTCCTACAAGAGAATATTCTAATAACTACTAGTCAGAACCGACAATAATAGCCAAGGAATTGGACGATATTACATCTCAGAGCATCTGAAATCCCACTGCCTGCCTCTCCCATCCCGACCCACCTGGACCTCCTGCTTGTTTCCAAGCTGCTGATGTTTATGGGGCCCTAGGCAGCCCCTGGGCTCTTCAAAATCTGCTGGGTACAATGCAGCCTACCCCAGTTGAATCGTTTCCTGCTCTAGCCCTGCTGATAATGAGAAGTTCAAGATGGGAAATAACAGTGTCAATATCAGTAGCTTTGCTTATAAAGTCCAAAAGCATTGTTGCCTTTAGACCACTGGCCAAACACCGGTGCTAACTGAATTAAAACACAGATTTGCACCTTGTCGGTCTCCTTGAAATAAGCTGAGACGTGGAATGTGTATCATTTTCCTTTTCTTTTTTTTTCTTGAGATACCTAAAGGCTAGGCACTTGATACGTCAGTAATCAAAATCAACGTGCCTGGTGCTCATTTACTCGTAGTAGTTCCAATGCCCTTTCTCTCCCATTGTGAGGCTCATGCTTATAACCCATCTTCCTTTCCTGTGTGGCATCGGAAGACTGGCAGTGGCAGATGTCCCCATGTTGCCAGGGAGAAAAATCCAAGAAGGTGCTAGTGTCGGTCCTCAGGCAACATTCGTTTTCATGTTACAATGTTGCAAAGAATAGGGCAGAACTTTTTAACCAGTGCAAAGCAAACGTTCACACAATAATCAGTATTCTGAAATTCTGCCTTATTTTGGAAGGCTTAATGACTAATCTACTGGCAGACTTTGAGCCCTAAGTAATATTCTCCATTGCCAAATTAGCACCTCGGTGAGTTTATGTTACAGTTGTGAAATATGTGCAGTATAGAACGCAACAAATTACAGTGGCCTGAGCGCTGTGGACCCAGAAAGATGTGATGGCTGTGTGCATGGCAAATTACAGTACAGCCTGCCTATTTTTCTACGCCTGGTTTCTAGGGTGAGCCAGCGTAGCCGAGGGGTGAGTTTTGTCATGTATGGCTTTTCTTTCTCACTCCTCAGACCCCAAGCTTATAAATGTGTGCTTGGAAATTAACTCAGGGAAGAGGAGAAGCAAAGGGAAGGGTTGGGGGTTGGAAATTGGTTTAGGGCATAGTTTTCTTGGATTTAAAAAAATATATATATTGGAGGATATGTGGTACACACATTTGAACTGGAAAAATTACAACTGCAGGGCATCTGATGCTGTGTTTGGATTTCGAGGGCAGAGTTCACTCCCACTCAGATCAGTGGTTTTTGAGTAGGGTCCCTGCCATATGATGATGCGCCAGGAGGAATTTATGTCTTTGGACTTTAGCCTGTGGATGAATGCAGTGGAAGAGGTTGGAGGACCCTTTGGCCAGTCTCGAGGGTAAATGAGAGAACCATTACACATTGGACCTCCGTAATGGCTGCAGTGTTGATCAGACGATATCAGGGGTCCCCCAGTGATTCCTGGCATAACAGCTACGTGTAAGTCAACCACTGAACATTTGCTTGTAGCTGCGCTAGACTTCTGTTTTTATTGAGGGAAAGGAAGTATAAACAGGGAACACAGAGTCTGGAGGCTGCTTACAGGGTTTCTCTGGTTTAGAGCTATATTGAAATGTCAGTGTCTTGTGTTAGGTTAACAATTGCCATGTTGGAACTTATAACTTGAGTTGTGCTGGAGCATCCAAACGGTAACCAGTATTTTTCTGTTACAAAACTGGCTGATTAATGCTTGTGTTGGTCCCGGTTTTATAAATTGGAGAGATAGCAATGATCATTCCACTTTGAAGTAGCCTTTGTTCTTATAGTATATAGTTTTATAAGTCACTACCACATTCTCAATTAAGGCGATGAGGTTTATTGCCGTTATGCATTCAGACTCTGTCCTTTGAAATATTTAGGATTGGAGTAAATATTTACACTAGCATCAGTCTCTTCTATGTAGACTGGATTCCTATTTACGTTAATGTTCATACTTAAATGAAGATTAGTAAATGGAAATAATTATTGTAGCTGAAATTTATATACATGTGAAATTATTTATTAATTATACCCGAACCATCTTTGGGCGTGCTTTAAAGTGGTTGGCCAGGACAGGACGTTGCTGGCCTCCAGTGCTCAATGATGAGAGCTTCACTCTTGCCTTTCCTGACTCTGGACCAAGTGCTGGCCGCATGGATGCTCCTCATCCCCTCCCCCCACCAGCATACAACAAGAGGGTTTTTCTGTTTGCTTTGGAAAGAGAGATTTATACTGAAAACTCCATATTCTTTAATTACATTGATTAATCTGCACTCTGATGTTTCTTTCTGCCTTCCCCGGTGCTAATTTCTGTTTTCACATATATTTGGTTAGAGTACTTTTCAGTCTAATGCTCAGTGAAGGAGCGTTTTCTTTTGTACTTCATAATATGTTTGTTTCCTGTCTAACTTTTCGGTATCAAAATTTCAGTGTTGTAATCAATCTTTATTAGTTGGATACAAAAAAGCTAATAGTTTTTGTTCTTTGATTTCCAAAGTTACCTACAAAGGCAAACCATGCTCATGATAGAAAGAATATAGATAAGCAAAAAAAAAAAAAAAAGGGAAGAAAAATCTAGACGTTTCATCCATAGATCCCGTCTATAACTCTTAATAAAGAAAAAATAGGGTTGCATTAGCCTATTATATCGTTAATGGAATATTGTAATGGTCATGAAATCAATTGACTCAGAATCTCTTTTTAATAAATGAGTCAGGCTATATTATCCAATTCCTGTCAGCTGCTACCTTTCCAGAGAGAAGAAACGTTTTCTTTGATTGAATTTTTAAAGCTTTTGTTACCTTTAGGAAGTAAGAAGAAAATAAGGAAAAGTGTAAATTGAGACTTCATGGACAAAATCCTGAGTCTCGGGCTTAAGGTCACCTGAAATTGGGGGTGTTGATAGCAGCACCTCACGAACCTAAACTTTAAATTAAAACCACAGTTATTCTTTACTGTTCTTTACTTCCTTATACAAGATAGAAAGAAAAAAGGAGAGAAACTCAGCTTTGAAAGGACACAGGGCTTCACTCCAGCCAGATTCTGCAATACTGAGAGTTTTTGGAAATTCTTTGAAAATTGAGATATTTCTCTTAGGCACACAGTATAAATATTAGAATGCGTAAGAGTACAATTAATCATCCGTTAAACACAGACTCTGAGTAAGGATAAACTTTCAAAATTCTTACTATAAATAAGTTTCCTTAGTTTGCTATTACCATCTATTCCCCCCTTCTTCAATTAAAAAATATATAAAATGAATTCTGCTAACCAGTTGTAAAAACGTTTTGCGTCCCGCATTTCATTCAGTTTCCATCTGACCCTGTGGTAACAGGCAAGGGTGAGCATGGGGAACATGCCTAGGGAAGTTAACAAGGCCGGAGAGGTGTGTGGGCGTGTCCAGTGGCTAGCCTGGAGCATACTGGCTTCCGCTTACCTGTCCTTCGTTGTGAAACAATTCAGATATTTTATTCTATCCTACAAAAGTAACGAGGGAAAGTTATTTGTTGGCAAAGACCTCACTGTGTTACTTAGAAATAAAAGGCAGGCAAAACTTCCTACATGATTTCCGTATTACAAAGTGCTTTCAAACTGTGTCAAGGGCCCTGAAAAGGCTGGATTTGATGGTCATCCTCCTTGCTGTCACTCTGTGCCTTCACAAATAAAGTGTGCAAATCCGGAAAACTAAATCTGCACTAATAATGTGGAAATAGTTTATGACTCGGTGTCACCATTTTGTGAAGTCAATTCACTCTATTTGGATTACTTCACATTTTGTGATGGGACTTCTTTGTTCTTTGGATAGGAAATAAAAATTGATGGCATTTTTCTTGCACTGATACACTTATATCTTTTTGTTTGTTTTCACTTCTGTTATTTTTTCAAATAAAATACGTGTAGTCAAGAAAGAAAATATCACATTAAAGCTCATCCCACTTGCATCATTTACTTTATGTTCGTGTAATAATCAGTCATTAGCCCCAAGAAAACCCACTCAAGCTATAAATGTTACTTAACAAAATAATTCTTGCAAGTTTAAGAATTCTGGAGCAAATGTGGTACACCTGCTCACACCCATAGGGCACATCTTGGTTCGTGTGTGAAACATATGATTTAAAGATAAAATTAACAGTAACTCTTAGTTACTGTTTTACTATCAAAGTAAAGGTATACAGTATTGGGGAAATAGAAAGTGTTTAAATTTGGCAAGTCTTTCTGCTGTTTAACTTACTGACCCAATTCCCTACAATAAATAGTGTTTCTTATGTTTCTTAATATCCAAAATTTGGAAAAATTTGGTAACTTTTTAAATTTAAAAGAAAAAAAAAAGAAAAGAACAGATGAAAAACCCTTGATCTTATATAATCCCTAAAGCTTTTTGTATAACCCCTTGTCATGTCAGTATGCACAATTAAACTCTTTCTTACATAATTATAATCAAGGAATTCATTGTTGCCACCCAAATTCAGAGTCGGTTTTTATCTCTCATGAAATGTAGATAGTGCTGGGTGGCTTAATTAGTGCTTTGCTTCTCTTTTTAAAAATTCCAATCCTCTACTTCTAAAGGCTCATACTTGTGTGAGAAGAAAGATTAGGAATACAAATAGAGTGATTTTACTCTTAGTTAGCTAATAATAATTCACTTTGTAATTGGGCTTTTGTGTTGCCAGTAATATCAACTGGTGAGGAACTTATACACATGTTGTGTTGAATGAAAGGAAATAACTTTGAAGTATAGACTTGTTACCCCCACAGTGTGAATTGGTCTTTCATTCCCTGGATCTGGAATATCTGACACAGATGTTCTTTAGTGGCATTTTTAATCATTGCAAACAAGAGAAGATAAAAGTATAGCTTCATAACAAGCCAGGTTAAATTGCAGCCTCTAACCCTTTACTCTTCCTAATAAGTGGTCTCAGTGGTAGCTGGTGTTTGCTTTAGTTTCTCTGCTAAGGTCCCAGACCTGTAGTCAACCTGCTTGGGTTCGAATTCAGACTGCCTCAAGTTACATTTTTTTCTCTAGCATTATTGTCCCTGTGAGTCAGAGCAGTCACTTAAACTCCCTGGGCCTCATTTTCCTCAGCTGAAAATGGGAATAATAGTAGACTTCCACATAGGGTTGTTGTTGAATTAAATGAATTCATATCTGTAAGCACCTAGAACAACAGTTTCTAAATCACAGTGAGCACTAAAAAAGTTTTAGGTTGTCCTTTTTAGGGTGGCTGGTTTTCACTTCTTATAATTGCAAATTGAAACAAGTTAGGATAATGCTTAAATTTTAAATTTTATAAACATTTTAATGAAGGAAATAGCAATGTAAAAATAACAGATTTTATCTATAATACAAATACTTCATTTTATAAAGCAATTGTTATTACATCAAAATATTTTTCTAGCCTGACCTGTGGTGGCGCAGTGGATAAAGCGTCAACCTGGAAATGCTGAGTTCACCGGTTCGAAACCCTGGGCTTGCCTGGTCAAGGCACATATGGGAGTTGATGCTTCCAGCTCCTCCCCCCTCCCTTCTCTCTCTCTGTCTCTCCTCTCTCTCTCTCTCTCTCTCTGTCCCTCTCCTTTCTAAAATGAATAAGTAAAAAATTAAAAAAAAATTTTTTTACTATCTTGTTCCTAAGACATCAAAGAAAAATTTAGGACTAGTCAAAGTAAGTCTAGAGCTCATAAAAGTGCCTTTGGAGAAAGACAGACAGAGTCTAGATTGGGGGTAAAACTGACACTGTCTTACAAAGTAAAGGGAGGAATGAATTGGAAAGATACAGGGTACTGGGAGTGCCAAGCAGAGAAAAGAGCATTTATAAGATACTATAAGCATGAAAAATATATATTTCAGAATAGCCAGAAAAGTTTGTAAGTAGAAAAAGAAAGTCTTATCAATGGGAATACCATTAAGATCCTTATGGTTAAAAATAGAAACTTCTAGAACTTTGTATATAAACCAAAGGAAAGGCCTGAGGAAGAAGCTCTCCATTTTTCAGTTCTTTATTCTAGGATTTTGGAACTACATAGTCCATAAAATTATTATAATTAGAGAAAAGAAGATGCCTCAATATTGATATACCAATTATACTTTAAAAACTTAATGCATTATCCTAAGATAAAATCTGCCTTCTAATAATCTTTGGATTTAAATTTCAGAAATGTTTTAAATTGCTATATTCGTAAATAATGTGAAATAACCAGAAACCATATGTACTACCACATATTTATATTTGGTGATGGAAATAGTTTTGTGTATGCAATTATATACTGCTCACAAAAATCTGGGAATATTTCAAAATGAATCTGAAGCAATAAAAAAAAGCATTTGATTGTTTTTTTTTTTAATTCAACAAGAACATCATCAGAAAAGCAAACGACAGGTCAAAGAAAGTTGTTCAATTATGCAAATGAGATGCAAAACCAACTTTGATTTTATTGGTGAAAATGCACTATACAAAAGGCTGAAAGTACTGGAGTATCTGTCTGTTCCCTGATCCCCTGATTTTTATGAGCAGTTAACTCAGCAGTCCATTAAAGACATGATGGGTTTTGACTTTTCTCTTCGTGTGTTTTCCTTAACAGATGAAGGACTGAACCACGAATGCAAACTGTGCAGCCAGACCTTCGACTCCCCTGCCAAACTCCAGTGCCATCTGATAGAGCACAGCTTCGAAGGGATGGGAGGCACCTTCAAGTGTCCTGTCTGCTTTACAGGTAGGCCAGCCTCTTCGGAAAAGCTCTGGAGAGTTTAATGGCCGCCGCCTCATTCGTGTCCCTCCTACCAAAGCATACTTCCCACTGCTATGGCCTTTTACAGATAGGACTTCAGTTCAATTTGGGGAGAAGATGTTTGATTTCTTCTTATTAGCATTATTGATTGTGGCCTACTTAAAGGCTCGAATGGGCAGTAAGGTTAACCATCAGGATGAGCAAATGGCATCTCGAGTTCACTCAGAAGTTTGCACTTTTCCATTTGGAAAGTGACATCCGTGTTTGGTTCACTTTTTCCTTCTCAACATTGAGAGATTACCAAGGCAAAGACCACCACAAGCACAAAGTTGCTTTCTAATCACAAGACATTTGGCTGAAAGTGCCGCTATGTTGTCAGCACATCTGTTATTTAAAAAATGAAGAATTTTATACCATTTCTCATAAGAAATAAAAATATTGTTACAATCCTTCCAAAATTCTTTGAACTCAAGAACATTTGATGAGGTGTTTACTTCCTATAAAATTGAAAATTTTAAGGTAGACGATATAAATTTACACATTTAAGAAGAAACTTTTATTAGGTGTTGTGGCAGTACTGCTTTTAGCAGCAAAAAAAAAAAAAATGTAAATCAGAAACTCTGATCAAGCCCATAGGAGTTGAAATATGATCACACGCATTTCTGGTACTTCCCCCACAATGACAAAGCTATTTTGGAGAATCCTTTGTGATCATTTTGTATGTGACTTGGACTCGGTGGGTAAACCCCTCAGGGCTAGGTTTCCTTCTTATTTGTCAGAAAAAAAACAAGACAAAACAAAAATATTGTCTCTCGAAATTTCCAGAACAAAACTCCAGGCATTGATTATTAACCTCACTGCATTCAGCCTGTAGCTTTCTGACCTGTAGTGGAACAAGCAGAGAGGGACCATGCTCAGCCCGGATAGCACCAGTCGTACCCAAGTACATGCATGGCTCAGCCTTCAGTGTACGTCTGCGAGACTCTTTCGTTCAATAATTCCATCAGTCACTTCTTCTTTTTGAATGACTTTCTTTATTCTTCCAAATTTGTATTTAAAAAAATCTGTCATGTACTAATTTTCCTGTAACATCATATTTACCTTAAGATACAAGCCAGCAGTCTGGCTTCTTTATAAAAGCTCATAATAAGTCTTTCTAAGGGGAATGGAGGTCATAGATCTCCTCGTGATTAAGACCCTTCATAAAATAGTGCTTTCATGTTGTGGCCAGAAGCCTCGTAAAACGTGCTAAGTTATATGGACGTTAGTGGCCAATCTGTATAAAAACCTCATTTCTTTTGGTTGATGTAGGTAAGAGACAAAAATGCATTCATCATGAACAGTCTGCATTTTCTGGGCTGACAGACCTGAATCGTTTTTACTGTATCTTGAAGTAATTTTAGAAATAACAATTAAAAAAAAAAAAACAACTCTTCCAATGTTAGGTGGGAGAGGAAATCTGAGCATTTTTTTAAGGTAATGAGAAATGTGATTAGAATGTATGACTCACAAGAACAGTATTCTAATATTTTTAGGTTGGCTGGCAATTAGAATAATTTTAATGATTAGAGTAGAGTCAAAGTCAAATGCCAACATCTTTAATAAATCCTCTCCCTGCCTATACAGATTAATATTGTAGATGCAAACTTTTTTAGGTCACAGTGCACCAGGCATCCATCAGAAGTCGGTTCTGCCAACCCAAACACTGCCTCTGGCATATACAATTTAATTATTAATAGTATGTCTCCTAGGTAAACTGTTACACAGTCTTAGGGCCTTGTTTTGTAGTCATTAAAATTGAACATGTTTATATTATTGAAACCCTTGCATTCAGTGTGTAGGCTGAGTTGATCTTAAAGTATCCAAAGAGAATTTACCTGGGGTTCTGTTTCATATTTATAGACAATGCCCCAGAGTAGCTGTGGGATATAATTTTTAGCATTAACACATTTAAATAGAGAACTGTTTGCTAGCTATAACTTTAGGCAAATACAATAAACAGGTTTTGGCATTTATGATTTCTTAACCTGTGGGTTGCTTGAGAAATAAGAGTTATTTCTGTTCAGTGCTGTGCTTTTGACAATTTTTGGTTTTATTTTTAAAAAGATTTATAGGGAGCGAGCTGGGCCTCCATAAACCTTTACTTAGGAGCTGTTTGAGTTGAATTAGGGGCTTGGTCGAGTGCATCTTAACGAAAGCCAGAGACCCAACCATGAGCAAAGGTGACTCAGTGCTCCCCAGGTCCCTGGCAGTGGTCACCCCCAGAAGGCATGCATTCAGTGTGCTGAGTCTGGGTCTGTTCACGGGCAGTCCTCGACTGCGGGCATTTTGGAGAGAAAATAGCCCCAAATTCATTCCTTTTTATCATTTTAGTGTTTGTTCAAGCGAACAAGTTGCAGCAGCATATTTTCTCTGCCCACGGACAAGAGGACAAGATCTATGACTGCACGCAATGTCCGCAGAAGTTCTTCTTCCAAACAGAGCTGCAGGTAATGTACCCATGAGGAGGACTGGGACTGAACTCAGTTGCTCTTCTTATAGGAAACAAGGGCGTTTTAAAATCTGGTTTCACAGTCTCGCTCACCCTGGGCCACCATGATGCTTTGTGTGTACTGGGGCGAAGGGAAAATTAGAGCCTGGATTAACAGACACCAAAGTAATTTTGCCTCTAGCTGCTGTCAATCATAAAAAGAACTAGAACAGACCTATAATTAGACCTTCTGACCCAGTGTGATAGACTTAGGGGTCAGGTTTATTGGACTGTGGGATCATTCACCTCTCTTGTCACGGCTTATTCTCATAAACCCTGTTTTATTCATGTTCTGTTCCCACTGGGCTGCAGACTAGATGGACGTCCAAGTTATTGTCCTGAGGGTCTTCAAATTGGAAGGGAGAAGGGAAGAGAAAAAGAAGCTGTACTCTTGTCCAGTCTGTTTCTTCCACATAATAGAATAGAATAATTATCACTTAGTAACAGCCTTATTGTTAAAATGTTGACACCCAAAGATGTTACGTTTTGCCTTGAGTGTCCCACTTGCTAGATATGGGACTTCGCACAGGTCCATAATGTCTCTGAACCTCAGATCTGAAAATTGATACACAAGAGTAACCCAGGGTTGTTGTGAGGTAACCATGAAACAACAGATCTGGTTATAAGGTAATAACTATAAAATATAATATAAATGTGTTTGGCTTTATTGTTTTTAACAGTAGACCGACAGAAAATGAGTAAGGGATGTGGATGTACCCCAAAAATGTCACTTATTATAAAAGGAAAATAACTTTTTGTTGTTGTTGTTACTTCATCTGAAAAAATGGGCATAATACCTGTCCTCATTTTTCTGATGAAATTGTGTAAGAGTAAGATGTTTTTGTTAAACCTTGTTGGTACCCTTGGAGGAGAATGGATCTGAACTCAAAATTGTTTTATTATGAGCATTAGCAATAAAATTATTTAGCCTAAAGGGGGTGGTGTAATTTATTTTTATTTTTATTTTTTTGCAAAACATCCTGAGAGGCAGTGCTCTGTCTGAAGCAGGGATTGAGAGCCCCCTCCCTAACCCCCACCCCCTACCTCACACCACACACTGTGAACTATGGGGCAGCACTGCACCTCCCTTGTTTTAAGAGAAGGCAGGTTTATGCTAATTTTGTGTCAGAATAAGGAATTTAGAATTTATCTTCTTAGTTATCATTCTATATATGAACAACTAGCAAATTAAGGAGGTGGAATAAAATATCTATGAAAGAATGAGTGAGCCCATTTAATTGACATAATATGTCAGGGTACCAAAATTAAAGAAAGTTACTGTCTTACTTTTTATCACTTCTAAATAAAATTCTACTCTGTCCCATCTGCATGTGATTGAGAATAGAAGACAGGCCACATTAGACTATTGTTTCAAATTACGACATATTAAAATAACCTAATTTTCTGTTTGAAAATATATTGTTATTGTAGTAGCTATCAAAGGAAGTTATTTTGGTTTTTATGATTCTGTGAAGGATGTGGCCAGTACACCTAGTGATTCCGTTAATTAGTATATAAACTGTGAAGCAGAAAATCAAAATTGTGGAGATTATGTAGAGACTGACATCAAGCTAATGTTCTTGAAAAAACATTTGCAATAAAATTTTACTTCTGTACTATACGGTAGCCCCCCCCCCCCTTACATAAGGAGCATACGCCTGACCCGGCGGTGGCGCAGTGGATAGAGCGTTGGTCTGGGATGCAGAGGAGCATACATTTGAAAACCCCCAGTGGAGAGCTAAAACCATGGACAGCACCTATACATGCTATGTTTTTTCTTATACATACATAACTCTGATAAAGTTAAGTTGGTGAATTAAGCAAAGTAAGAGATTATTAACAATAACTAATAATAACATGGAACAATTATAGCTATATACTGGAGTAAAAGTTATGTGAATATGGTCTCTCTCTTTCTCTCTGCTAACTGATCTGAGCATAAAGAAGGCTAAGTGAGCCTGACCTGTGGTGGCGCAGTGGATAAAGCGTCAACCTGGAAATGCTGAAGTTGCCGGTTCAAAACCCTGGCTTGCCTGGTCAAGGCACATATGGGAGTTGATGCTTCCTGCTCCTCCCCCTCCCTCTCTTTCTTCCCCCCTCCTCTCTAAAATGAATAAATTAAAAAAAATAATTAAAAAAAAAAGAAGGCTAAGTGACTAAGGGACAGGCACTGTATATCATGTGAATACACTGGGCAAAGGGATGATTTACGTCCTGGACAGGACGGAGTGGGATGGCTAGATAGAGATGTCACGCTACTCAGAATCATGTGAGATATAAAACTTAAGAATTGCCTATTTCTGGGATTTTGCATGTACTAGTTTCAAACTGCAGTTGACCATGGGTAATGGAAAGTAAAACCATGTATAATGGGGGCCTACTGTACTAGTAGATTCTAATGCAACTAAGCTGGTGGTAAAACTTCAATGTCTTTTATTAAAAGAACCCAACGCTTGGCAGTCCTGGTCTGTGACCCATTGTAGAACAGAGAAAACTAAGCAATTAAAGGTATCCTTAAAGACTTCTCGTGTCTTCTATGGGGCATTTTAGGGTTTCATGGAACATAGAGTATTCACTCTTTACAGACCACTGGGTCTTAAGTTCTTAGATCTCAGGATGCCTTCACACTTATAAATGATTGAGGACCACAAAGGACTCTGATTTTTGTGGCTTGTTATCTGTTGATATTTTCCACGTTAGAGGTAAACATTGAGAAATGTTTAAATGCAGGAATACACAAACACCCAACTCTACTAGCTGTCAGAGAAATGATAGCATCATATGGCAAGTACCCTCTAGAAGACACTGAACACTCGTGAGATAATGAGACTGTAAAGGGCAAGTAACGTCCTACTGTTACCGTGAAATAGCATTGAGCTAACAGACCCCCTGAAAGGATCCAGAAAACCTTCAGAGGTCCCGAGTCACACTTTGGGAACCATTGGTAGGTATAGAAGATATGTTATAAAACATACAACTTCAAGATCTTATGAGGTCTTTATGATCTGAAGAGGTCAAACATCTCTTAAAACATTTCTGACTTATTGTTCAAATTGTGATCTGGGCCAAAGTCAGTCTTATTTCATAATCCAAAGCTGTGAGCATTATTTTTCCAGTCTAACAACTCAGAATCATACACATTTGATCTTGATATTAATAATACTCAGGCTCAATCTGTATATCATTCATTAGATAAGAACAGTATTTATAGGTAGTGTGTGATAATATTACACAGCTAATAACCAGTCATTGGAATATCTATGTAATATATGTTTTCTAAAATCTCCAGCAATAGCAGTGGCTTTTAGTTCCACTACATTAAGAAAAACTGGATTAGAATTAACTTTACTTTTTCCAGTTTTGAATGTGTTCGGATTTTTCCTGCTTTAACCTTAGGGGTTCTCAGTCCTGTACATTTACTTTCATTGCCCAAATTTCCTTTTGCACCTGTGTTTAGAGTAAAGAATTAATGTAACTTTTAGACATTGACTTCTTTTATTTCCTGAATAGAAAGTGAGCATGGAAAGTATACAAAAACTGTAATACAATTTTGTTAATTTCTAGAATGAGGGGGGGGGGAATGGACTGAAATTAAGTTACAATAGAAATTAAAATTGGTAGCCAAAATAGAAACAGAGTAGAAAAATGAACCTATTGTGTTAATCCACTGTAGTGCATGCCTTGGTATGGAAAATAAATGCAAATTTTAAAATCGACACATAACATTTCTCTTGAATTCGTCTACACTGTTATGCCTTAAAGTTTAGAAAGAAGGGCATTTCATAAAAGATTATAAAACTAAATTCCCAAGAACTGAAGTCCTGCTGGAGATGTGAAAGACTGTATGTAGTGCGTTTGTTTCTTAGAGCAGTCAGACTAATAGGATAAGTTAAGGATGAGCATTCCAAATTGCCCAGTAATATAACCATGGTGTATTTTTCAGTGGTGCATAAATGATCTCACGACTCATGTATAGTTTATATTTCTTTCATTTTATACCCTCAGTTAAAAACATAGAAGCCTCTTTTTTTGTGGATAAAAGTGCTTTGTTGGGTATAAAATGATTTACCCAATACACACACACACACACACACAGACACACACACACATTGTTTTCATTAACATTGCCTTCAAGGCCTTTCATAATTCAGATAATTCCTCATTACACACTGTCCATCTTCAGAAAAATCAAGAACTCAGACATCATCCTTTGGATATCATAAACCACAATTCTTTTTAGAATTAATGAAACCTCTGTTTCTATGGAACACTCAATTTAGGACATGCCTTTTGCCAGTGTGGAATCTATATATTTTACATGATGCTTAAGCCTTTTTGACCAAAAGTTCTAAATGCTAATCCAGAGATATATGATGTATAATTTTTGGCAGGATATAATCTTTTCCTGTCAGTAGAGTTTTCTTCTATTTTTACAAGGAATTCTAATATACTTCAGAGGCCACCTAGCACGCTGGTCGGGAAGATGTGCTTTGGAATAAGAGTGCATTATTTGAACTAACTGAACATTTTTGTTATTTTAAAAACGAATGAGTATGTTGAATGTTTCACATGTTTTTCTAGTAGACCTTATAACTTTTTCTGCAGAACTTAAGGAAGCTTCTTTGAGAGAGGGATGGCATGGTCCAAGAATAATATCCTACAATGCATAGTTGTATCCAAAGTGGTTTATACAGGTGTGAGCAAGTGGTGTGTTTGTAAAACTTCTGTTGAATAGGCCACTTTCTTTCAAAACAGTAATTGCTGTTTAATTGGTGCCTCTAGAGAAGCTACAATTCAATGGCAGTGATCAAATCATCCTCTTCCAACATGTCCCCATAGAAAGTTCCATCAGACATCATGTTATGAATTTAATGGATATAGAGGGAATTCCAGCAGGAGGAGAGGAAATTGGCCTCGATGAACCTAAGGCTCTGAGATGCTGGTATTTCAATTCCTTTTAAATAAAAAGTTATTGTGATAACAGCCCTTCCCTATATTAACTTCTGAGTAGTGCTTTCCACATTCAAACTAGAGTCGTGATTTGACATTCTAAGAGAGAGGCAAAGATTTTCAGGTAGTAGTGAAGTTTAAATATACAACTGTCTCTACAGCTGTTTGATTTTCTTCTCAAATACTTTTCCACCTGATTTTGATGCATATTTTTTACATCATGACTGATGCTCAAGTATCATGGTCATATATCTATTTTAGGGACCCCAGGATTGGAAAGATGCGCCATCTCTCTGTCAGGGCTTGTCATAGCCGGGTTTTTATATTGGTCATTTAGGGTGGCAGTCAGTGTGTAGGGGGGCAGGTTTCCTGCCTCTTCTTGGGTGGTCTGAGCCTCCTACATTGGCTATCCACTTCAATAGATCCATTGGACCTCTGTGTTTCTCCTGGTCTTGGGGCTGAAATCACGGCTCCTAAACACATCACGTAGACTTGGAGAGCTGCAAGGAGGATACATGGTGTCAAGTGAGCATGTGGTTCTGGAGCCGGTTCGTTGCTGCAGCACCTCACATCTCTGCTGGGCAGGTCTGCAGGGCTTGTGAAGTGAATTGGTGCTACAGCAACTGCCACTTAATTTGCTCAGTGGTTAAATTGATCTATCTCTTTTATTTGATCAGATCTCCAGGAACCGAATCATTTGCATTGATTTATTGATTGGTGCTGTGTTGTCACCATTAGTTTTGATCACTTTCAGCTGTTAATATTGGATAATTCAATCAGGATTGATCGGCCTTACCATTGAAGGCAGAAAGTTAATCATATAGGACAAGGAAATAGGACACAGTCAACCTCAGTTTGACTGTTACTCCTTTTCCTCTTTCTGTCTCTCCTCCCATCATCTGTGCGGTAGCACAAAATTCAAGACTTATTGAACAAAGAAGAGAGTTTAAAATTTTGTAGAATTTATAATTTATCTAAAGGTGAGATAGCTCTATTTTGCTTTTTAATAAAAGTGCATTTGGAAATTAAGCAAGCAGCAGAGAGATAGGCCTGATTATCACAATGAATTCATTTGGACTAAATGAGTAAATGCATTTTCAATTACCCATTTTGTACCAATAAATGTCTAAATCTGTGTGTGCATGCTTGGTAGCACAACCTGGGCTCACCTTTCCCTAAATTTGGCCCTCACTGTTTCACCATGTGTCCTGGTAGCCAAATTATCAAGAATCAAGTGGATAACAGGACTGAATTAAGGACAACAGAGGTATTTGCAATAAGCTAAAACCACTTGATTTACATCTGGTTAGTTTCTGCGGCACACCGGCTCAGTTTTTATAAATTCTCCATCCATTAATTTCTCAATGTTCGTATCGATGGCTGATTTTTGCTCTGAAAAGAGGGAGCACCACCTCCTTGTTCTAAGACTCATTCCCTCCTCCAATAGCCCTGTTGTTAGCGATCTGCCATTACATTATTGTTTTTCTGGCCCAGAGCTGACGACAGATGGCCATCTCCGAACTGCCATCAGTGCAACTTTATGGAGCATCCAGCTAGGGTGTACTGAAGAGCACTGTGGCCAGTTCTGCCCCCCCCCCCCGGCCCCTGGAAGTGTTGATCACCTCTGCCACGTTCTGCTTTGGCTGGGCTCTGCTGGCCCTGCCATCTTCCATGTGACCAAGACAGCCTGTCGCCACGGCACCAGAAGATCTGCCTCCATTAGGAATGAGCAACTGCAGGCGTGACTGTTCTGTAAAGGCAGAGCTCTGTCTCAGCACCTCTGGAGTCAGATTCTTGGAAGAGATCTGGAAATCCAAATTTCTAGAACATTCTGCAAACCCAGAGAGGCATGTGGACTTCCTACCTATGCTCCCATTTTAGATGTTTGCTCCTCGCGTGCCTCAGTTTCCTCACATGCGCAGGGGCAAGTACCAAGAATAAACCCTTTATGTTTACAAACTTTTACCCGACTATTAGAAAACATCACTTTCATAGCCAACTGTTGTGACAATTAGAGTAAGAGAGATGGTGATTATGGACTTCAACGATAAATCCCCTGATGAGCAAAGACTTCATCCCGGCATCTTCTGACCCGTGGATGTAGCTGTCCTTTGGACAGCCACGTGAAATGAGCTTGTTGTTGCTGTGCATTTGGGAAAGATTGATAGGCGGCTCATGATAGAGTTTGCTAAGGCAAGGCAGCTTCAGAGCCAAGCACGTATTTTAAGAGGAATTCACATTTGTATCCTTTATTGTTATATTTGCCGCGAAGCTACAGCTTGTAACAGGCTCTGCCCTGCAGCTATGAAGGAGTAAGTTCCCCTTATTGGAAAGAGCGCAGCTTCCGTGCAAGCCTGCGATGTGGCGGGCGAGATGAATAGCGCTTAAAAGCAGTGCTCGCGGTGCTGTCATTTAAAACAGCAACTCGGAGGCTTAAACGGCAGTGAAAGGCAGGGTAAACGAGTCCTTTCAAAGTGGTGAAATTTTAAACTGCCTAAAATAACAGGCCTCCTTCATTGATAACTTCATTGAATGAGTGAGTGGGGGAGCTGACCGGGCAGGACACGCGTTCCCTGTCAGAGGAGGAGAAGTTTGCAGAAGGGAGGCTTTCTCCAGGCGCCAGAGGTGTCTGGGGGGGGGGGGGGCTGGCGTCTTTCTTTCAGGGCCTCCTCCTGCTCTGACGCTGCTCCTCAGCTGGCTGAAGACCGCATCTCACTGGAAACCCGAACTGCCCGTAAGAGGTTTCCTTTTTTTACATTGCCAAAACGACATTTTATAATTATCTGACTTACACCACCGGGCACATCTGCTAAGTTTGTGTGCCTTCTAGACACATAAAAGGCTACTGTGATACCATTAAATATCAGCAGTGTGCTTTGCTGTGCTTTGAGTTTATAAGGGTGAAAGGTGATTGTGCAAGAAAATAGAACAGTCTATTTGCTGTGAGCCCGGCACTGAGCCCTCGGTCCCCTCCTCAGTTATAATTCATGACAGTACTGGTGGGGTGCCCACATCCCTCGGTGGAGTTAATGCATCTCCACTGAAGCCTGCTGAGAGCACCCTGCGTCCCCGCCCACCATCTGCCTTCCCTTGCAGACTCTCTCCCTCTCCCTCTCTTTTTCTCTTTCCTGAGATCTCTTGGTGTTAATATTGTGAGGCTATACTACTGCTCTGTGAAGGTGGCTGTCCAAAACAGGATTGTCATTTCACTAGGGAAGAGCTGGAAGGAAGACATTACGGTGTTGTTTAAGATCTCATTTAGAAAATGTCGATTGGAAAATGGGCAGGGAAGCAGCAATTGCCTTAAACCAACAGCCGAGGCTGGGAGCCAAGGATGCATTGCCAATCGCCAATTAGTAAGAGGCACCCATGTCCGATCGTGTGGTGGGAGGCCAGGGCCGCCACACAGGTATACGTTACAATCCAGGCTAATCTCGTTCTGAAGCAGAGTTCGGTGTGCGAAGTCAAATGTGAGCAATGTTTGCCCACTCTATCCAGTGGCTTAGGGCAGCCAGTGACAGGAGAGCCCACCTCGTCCCCACATGCTGCCCCGGTCTGTGACGTGATGCCGCCCACTCTGAGAACCCGAGCTGATTGCCTCAGGGCTACCCAAGCCTCAGCTCAAAATGAACCACCCTTGGGCTTTACAGAACCCCACTTAAAATAGCCATGGTGATTTGTGTGGTGCAAGCCACCTTCTGAGGGCCAGTGAGTGGAGGTGGCCCCATCTGCAGCAGCTCAGAGCCGGCAGAGGTTCATTCCCTCACTCCCCGGCCCCAACCCCAGCCCCAGCCCCACTCCCACTCCCAGTCCCAGCCCCACTCCCACTCCCAGCCCCAGCCCCACTCCCAGCCCCAGCCCCACTCCCAGCCCCACTCCCACTCCCAGCCTCCGTCCCATTCCCAGCCCCAGTACCAGCCCCAGTTCTGCTCCCAACCTCAGTCCCAGCCCCAGCCCCAGCTCCAGTCTCCGTCCCACTCCCAGCCCCAGTTCCTCTCCAGCCCCAGTCCTAGTCTCAGTCTCACTCCCAACCCCAGCCCCAGTCCCAGCCCCAGTCCCAGCCCCAGTCTCAGTCCCAGCCCCAGTCCCAGCCCCAGTCTCAGTCCCAGCCCCAGTCTCAGTCCCAGCCCCCTAGTCCCAGCCCCAGCCCCAGTCCCAGCCCCAGTCTCAGTCCCAGCCCCAGTCTCAGTCCCAGCCCCCTAGTCCCAGCCCCAGCCCCAGTCCCAGCCCCAGTCTCAGTCCCAGCCCCAGTCCCAGCCCCAGCCCCAGTCCCAGCCCCAGTCTCAGTCCCAGCCCCAGCCCCAGTCCCAGCCCCCTAGTCCCAGTCCCACTCCCACTCCCAGCCCCAGCCCCAGTCCCAGTCCCAGTCTCTGTCCCACTCCCACTCCCAGTCCCAGCCCCCCACTCCCAGCCCCACTCCCAGCCCCAGTCTCAGTCCCAGCCCCCTAGTCCCAGTCCCAGCCCCAGTCCCAGTCCCAGCCCCACTCCCAGCCCCACTCCCAGCCCCAGTCTCAGTCCCAGCCCCCTAGTCCCAGTCCCAGCCCCAGTCCCAGTCCCAGCCCCACTCCCAGCCCCACTCCCAGCCCCACTCCCAGCCCCACTCCCAGCCCCAGTCTCAGTCCCAGCCCCCTAGTCCCAGTCCCAGCCCCACTCCCAGCCCCACTCCCAGCCCCACTCCCAGCCCCAGTCTCAGTCCCACTCCCAGCCCCACTCCCAGCCCCAGTCCCAGTCTCAGTCCCACTCCCAACCCCACTCCCAGCCCCAGCCCCAGTCCCAGCCCCCTAGTCCCAGTCCCAGCCCCCTAGTCCCAGTCCCAGCCCCCCAGTCCCAGCCCCACTCCCAGCCCCACTCCCAGCCCCAGCCCCAGCCCCAGTCCCAGTCTCCGTCCCATTCCCAGCCCCAGTACCAGCCCCAGTTCTGCTCCCAACCTCAGTCCCAGCCCCAGCCCCAGCCCCAGTCTCCGTCCCACTCCCAGCCCCAGCCCCAGTCTCAGTCCCAGCCCCCTAGTCCCAGTCCCAGCCCCACTCCCAGCCCCAGTCCCAGCCCCACTCCCAGCCCCAGCCCCAGTCCCAGCCCCCTAGTCCCACTCCCAGTCCCAGCCCCAGCCCCAGTCCCAGCCCCACTCCCAGCCCCACTCCCAGCCCCACTCCCAGCCCCAGTCTCAGTCCCAGCCCCCTAGTCCCAGTCCCAGCCCCACTCCCAGCCCCACTCCCAGCCCCACTCCCAGCCCCACTCCCAGCCCCACTCCCAGCCCCACTCCCAGCCCCAGTCCCAGTCTCAGTCCCACTCCCAACCCCACTCCCAGCCCCAGCCCCAGTCCCAGCCCCCTAGTCCCAGTCCCAGCCCCCTAGTCCCAGTCCCAGCCCCCCAGTCCCAGCCCCACTCCCAGCCCCACTCCCAGCCCCAGCCCCAGCCCCAGTCCCAGTCTCCGTCCCATTCCCAGCCCCAGTACCAGCCCCAGTTCTGCTCCCAACCTCAGTCCCAGCCCCAGCCCCAGCCCCAGTCTCCGTCCCACTCCCAGCCCTAGTCCCAGCCCCACTCCCAGCCCCAGTTTCTCTCCAGCCCCAGTCCCAGCCCCAGTCGCAGCCCCAGCCCCAGTCTCAGTCCCAGCCCCAGTCCCAGCCCCAGTCCCAGCCCCAGTCTCAGTCCCAGCCCCAGCCCCAGTCCCAGCCCCCTAGTCCCAGTCCCAGCCCCACTCCCACTCCCAGCCCCAGCCCCAGTCCCAGTCCCAGTCTCTGTCCCACTCCCAGCCCCAGTCCCAGCCCCCCACTCCCAGCCCCACTCCCAGCCCCAGCCCCAGCCCCAGTCTCAGTCCCAGCCCCCTAGTCCCAGTCCCAGCCCCACTCCCAGCCCCAGTCCCAGCCCCACTCCCAGCCCCAGCCCCAGTCCCAGCCCCCTAGTCCCACTCCCAGTCCCAGCCCCAGCCCCAGTCCCAGCCCCACTCCCAGCCCCACTCCCAGCCCCACTCCCAGCCCCAGTCTCAGTCCCAGCCCCCTAGTCCCAGTCCCAGCCCCACTCCCAGCCCCACTCCCAGCCCCACTCCCAGCCCCAGTCTCAGTCCCACTCCCAGCCCCACTCCCAGCCCCAGTCCCAGTCTCAGTCCCACTCCCAACCCCACTCCCAGCCCCAGCCCCAGTCCCAGCCCCCTAGTCCCAGTCCCAGCCCCCTAGTCCCAGTCCCAGCCCCCCAGTCCCAGCCCCACTCCCAGCCCCACTCCCAGCCCCAGCCCCAGCCCCAGTCCCAGTCTCCGTCCCATTCCCAGCCCCAGTACCAGCCCCAGTTCTGCTCCCAACCTCAGTCCCAGCCCCAGCCCCAGCCCCAGTCTCCGTCCCACTCCCAGCCCTAGTCCCAGCCCCACTCCCAGCCCCAGTTTCTCTCCAGCCCCAGTCCCAGCCCCAGTCGCAGCCCCAGCCCCAGTCTCAGTCCCAGCCCCAGTCCCAGCCCCAGTCCCAGCCCCAGTCTCAGTCCCAGCCCCAGCCCCAGTCCCAGCCCCCTAGTCCCAGTCCCAGCCCCACTCCCACTCCCAGCCCCAGCCCCAGTCCCAGTCCCAGTCTCTGTCCCACTCCCAGCCCCAGTCCCAGCCCCCCACTCCCAGCCCCACTCCCAGCCCCAGCCCCAGCCCCAGTCTCAGTCCCAGCCCCCTAGTCCCAGTCCCAGCCCCACTCCCAGCCCCACTCCCAGCCCCAGCCCCAGCCCCAGCCCCAGTCTCAGTCCCAGCCCCCTAGTCCCAGTCCCAGCCCCACTCCCAGCCCCAGTCCCAGCCCCACTCCCAGCCCCAGCCCCAGTCCCAGCCCCCTAGTCCCACTCCCAGTCCCAGCCCCAGCCCCAGTCCCAGCCCCACTCCCAGCCCCACTCCCAGCCCCAGTCCCAGCCCCAGTCTCAGTCCCAGTCTCAGTCCCAGCCCCAGTCTCAGTCCCACTCCCAGCCCCACTCCCAGCCCCAGTCCCAGCCCCAGTCCCAGCCCCAGTCTCAGTCCCAGTCCCAGTCTCACTCTCAACCCCAGTCCCACTCCCAGCCCCAGCCCCAGCCTAGCTCCAACCCCAGCCCCCCACTCGCCCAGAGCCCAGAGGGTGCTGGGGCATGAGGCCAGTGTGTTCAAACAAAAGGTGAAAGCACCTTGTTGCTCAGGCTGACTCAAGATTTGTAATGTTCCCAATATGTGCTCTTAGCATAGTCCATTGTTATTACTCCGTTTTAAAGGATAAATCAAATCCAGGCCTGAAGTACAATGTATGAATTTAGCAGATGCGATGCCATAGGGGACCTACTGTGTTATAAACTGCAGAAATCGTCTTTTTTATACTTCAGACTCGGGCTTATTCCAAAGAGGCTTTGGAACTACAGCGGCGAGAGAAGAGGTCACACATTAAGACAGTAGCACCCACACGTAATTCAGCCTTGTGCGTAATTGGTGCAGAATCGCATCCTGATGGCTGGTTGGCATCAGTCGCACGGTCTCGCTTACCCGCGGCAGGAAAAGTAGGGCAGGAGCGGCTGCGCTCACTGTCCAGCTTTTCTTGGGTGAAAGATCACTTTGAGATGACACAGCTGAGTAGTCAGCCTGAAATCCTGGTTGGTATTTTATTAATTTTGCACCAAGATAAATCCTGAAATTCTGACAAACTCCATGACAGGTGAAATTCCTTCTTGCAGAATCTGCTCAGCAAGAGGCTGCTCATTTCGTTCTGTTCCGAGGCAGGCAACAGGAGGGCAGCTTTATAATCAGCCCTCAAAGGACCCCCAGCCGCCCCAGAGTCTCGGGCTGATTGAATAACTCCTGGGCCTCTTCCCCTAGGCCTCCATCAGCGGGGGTCCTGTGGAAAGCAATCTCCCGCAGACTGGCACTGAAGTGAGCTTTAAACCACCATTTTCTGCTCTCCAGAGGAGCCTGGAGTACTAAAAGATAGATGGACTGCAGATATTTTATGAGAAACTGTCAGAAGAAGAGCAGAGTAAATGTTTTTTTTCTTCTTCTTCTTCTTTGAGTCACACACTACATCACCGTTGAATTTCTCCCAGCATCTTTTACATTTAAAGTAAGAAATTAATTGGTTGCTAACCTTTCATTCCCCCTCCTCCTTCTTCGTTGTCTTCATCCGTTTTTGTTTTTTTTTTCTTAAATATTTACACGGAGGCCCTTTGCTTAACCACAGTTTCAGAAAATCAGTACATTTGCAATGAAATATTTATAATGACAGAATGAAAAATTGGATTCATTTTCTGGACCGTAGCCGAACAGTCTGCAACTTTCCGCAGCATGGTGGGGCATGTCTCCTTCCTCCCTTTCGCTGGGGCCTTTTCCAAAAACATGCCACACAATACCTGTACTGCGGCGGGGTGCTGACCAACGCACACGCCCCATTTCTATGTTTGTGCTGCCATGTGGAGGCACGGCCCACAACAAAGGGTGGAGAGGTGTGAACCTGCTCAGAAACGAGTGTTTCTCTGCAGGCAAGAGCTAGGAGAAGTTTATAGGAAAACAGGAGACAGCTTGGCCTGCTCTGTGTAGCAGAGAGCAAGTAGCCGTCAGCACGCCTTCCTATCTGCGGGCAGATTTAGAAAGGGGAACAAGAGGGCGGGACTGAGGTGTGTAAACGGACTTGGACTAGCTGAGCTTGGCGTCTTTCTTCCCTTTCGTGTTAGCTGCAGAGGCCCTCCTTTCCACGGGACTCATATGCAGAGCTGCTTTCTTTATAATCAGGGTTGATTATTGCGTTGTGTTTTTTTTTAAAAGAGCTAAAGACAAAAGGGTTTTGCTAGGACAGTCCAGCGTCGTTTTTCAAGTAAGCCCGCCTCCAAGTGTGAAATCACAGTACGTTTATTTTTATTACAGGGTGAGATTGGATTTGCAACAAGATGCCCATGAAGTAAATTTCAGTCTAACAAATAAGGTTCCACTTACCCCTCCAGAGACAGGGGGAAGAGCAGAGCCTGCCCACATCTCCCTGCAGTGTCAGAGGATAGAGCAAGGGGCTATGCGCGAGGGGCCCTCTCAGGCTCCCATTCCAGCCCTCTGGGTTAACCTTTCCCTGGTCCCCATTGGAAGCACTGGGTCTAATTAGTCAGTTTTGTTTTCTTTGGGTGGTTTTTCAAAAGGAAAAACAGTTCTGGCAGATTTAAGCTTGACTAAAAATAGTCTTAAGCTCCATTCTTCAGGTTTCATTCACTGCATATGCATCCTGCTCTGCCAACTCCGCACGATCGATAATCCATATTTTATTGTATAATAAAGGCTGCCTGTAATTGAATTAGCTTATTCATTCCATCTGATTAGTCCTATTTTATTCACGGAGAAGAAAAATAATACAACTTACCTTCACCGATATATTGCTTTATGTGACTGTAAAGAGCTTTCTGCACTATAAAACAAATTTATAAGGATGATATAAAGTCATTTCAATATTTGCTCCTAGGAATAATATGAATCACATTGCACTGCATTTTTTTTTTTTTTTTTTTTGGTGATAACTTTAATGTTCACATCGATTGTGTCGACCTGTCCTCTGGTCACCCTGGTGTGAGTACTGTAACAGGTCTCTCTTCTGACCGACAGCTAGAACCCCACTTCCATTAGGAACCGTTTCTCCCATTAGGATAAACAGTCTTGTTATTGCCTTTGAAGATTCACCTTAAGAGATATCACCCTAAGGTTGTTTCCTCTCATCCATCATGGAGTACCATTGTTAAGATTTTTGAATGCTTACTCTATGCTATTTGAAGCAAAATTTTAGCACTGATTTGGCCTCGGGCGATGAGAAATACTGAACAGGAAAGGAGTCATTCATTACTGGGATCTCTCAAGATCCCAGTGCGTCGAACAACTTGTGTTGGACACGTATTTTTCTCAGATGTTTGGAGTTTTTCTACAGGCTTGGAGATTTGTCTTTTCATTACATTCCAAAAAAAACACCAAAAACAAAAACCATGATTTTGAAAAATATGCTGACAGTCCAGCACGAAATGATGTGTTTTCTGACACAAACTGCACTTTAGCCTAGGAATCTAGCCTGAAGTTATTTGACTGTATCATTTCTTTAATTCTTTGATTCCGGAGAGAAGAATTATTTTCCTTAAAAGTATGTGTTTTAGGATGTGACAATAACTTTTCTCCAGCCCTGTGCATGGCTTCAGCAGATTTTTTTCCACTTAACCCTTATCATTGCTTTCCTACATGACGACTGAGGTTAAGGGAATTTTTTTTTTTTTTACATTAGTATTTCAACAACATAGGTGAATCTGAAATATATACACGAGTAAATGGGAACTGTCATAGTGGCGTGGTCAGAGTCGATCTCCGCTGCAGACCAGGAAAAGACCACTGGCAAGCATTCATTGCTGTCCTGCCAGAAGTATTTCTGCATGTGGCATGGCTTGCCGTACCACGTTGAGTGATTTTCGGTGTTATTAAGCAGATTCACAGGAGCAACAGGCCTCGTGACAGAAGTGAAGGGCCATGTGGCAGAAGTCCTCAGTGAAGGGATGTTGCAGGGCCAACCCCATCATCAGAGGGAGAAACACCCAGATGCAGACTTTATTTTAATCTCTGAGTTAACAACTCTCTGGGAATATTTCTCTTCCTCTTGTCCAGCTCCTCCTGTGTTGTGGCTGGTTTGCATTTGCGTTTGAAGTGCCAGGCGGTTTAATGAAGTTATTCTTTTATAAATTTTGCAACACTGAAGCAAGCATGAGGGCTTTAAATTAGAATAAGTGCCACTTCTGGCTGGCAGGTTCCTTTGAGGGCTGATTAGAATGAGGCCTCCTGTCGCCGGCCCTTTATGCTCGCCAGTGTTGCTGTGTGTACTTGTTTACGGCTCACCTTTGGATTTGCATGAGTATGCACCATGCCTGCTGCCTGGCCCACTCTTAGTCAACACTGCCTTTCTTCCAGGATCATGTTAAATACTTCACTTTAAAGAGTTATTTTTTTAATTATATTGCTTTATGATAATGAATTAAAATTTATTTGGAGTAGCAAATTATGTAAGGATGTGAGGGTTATAGATTACTTTCACCATAGATACAGCACATCTTTGTAGGGAGGAATGAAAGGGCTGTCTTTCTAGTAGCTCTGTTCCCCAGGAAGGCTGAGCAAATTGTCCCACAGAGACCCAGAGGCGATGCCAGCGAAGGTGCCTGGCAGTGGGAGGTGGGTGGGAGCTTCAGGTGTGGATTTCTGAAGTGAAGTAAAGGTTCTTTTAGGCTGGCAGAGAGTGGGGGCAGCTCTGCCAGTTTCAGACCCGAATGTCTGTGGCAAGAGGAGAGGATGGACACAGAAGAATACAAATATATCTTAGGTCCAGGCAAGTTTCTATGCAGGATAAGAGATGCACTTAAGCAGTCCTGATTTCTTCTATTTGCCTGTGTGAACTGGCTACTCAACATGGTTTCAGGGGACAGGGAGGCAGGAGATTGTTGAAGAAAGGGGAATTGAAAATTCCTACAGTACACAGAGATGTGCAGGGAAAGGGGAACTGAAGGGGAGCAGACAAGGGGGAAAGCACCAAACTGGAGTGTGACACTTTCTCCTCTCTCCAAACCAGGAGTCTTTAACATTTAAAGTAAGAGAGCCCTGGCCAGGTAGCTCATTCAATGAGCATCATCCTGATACCCCAAGGTTGCGGGTTCAATCCCCAGTCAGGGCACATATGGGGTCAACCCATCAATGCATAAATGAGTTGAACAAGTTGTTGTTTCTATCGCTCTCTAAAATCAATATATATTGAAAAAAAATAAAAAACCTAAGAGAACCCAAATATATTTGGGTTTATAAAATATTTGCATTTCAAATAGGACTTCCTTAGAGTACACAACAAGGATTGCTTGGGGCTCCTTCTAATTGCATGCTTCATGCAGAAATATGAGCCCTGAGGGACAGAACAATCAAAGGCAAACGCCAGGGATTTTACCTGTAGAACCCATGCATGTGTATAACTCTTCCTGCCTCTCCACAGCACCTGCACCCACCAACATCAGGCACTGGAGTGCACAGGTGCACGCATGCGCACACACACTCATACTTACACAGTTTAAGTAAATTATGTACCTCAGTTTATTGTCCTTTCTCAGTCTTATTCTTTTTATGTATATTTTCTAACGCCAGTGCCCTCATAGAAAAGCACTTGGTTGCTTATGATGGAGAAAGTCTTTTTTTTTTTCTGTTCTTGATGATTTATTACATGTTTCATTTACTTACTTTTTTTTTTTTTTTTTTTTTTTTAGTGAGAATAGGGGAGACAGAGACAGACTCCAGCATGAACTCTGACCGGGATCCACCCAGAAAGCCCACTAGGGGGCGATGCTATGCCCATCTGGGGCCTTTGCTAGATTGTAAAAAATGCCGGAGCCATTTTTTAGTGCTTGAGGCAGAGGCCATTGAGCCATCCTCAGCACCTGGAGCCAACTTGCTCTAATTGAGCCTTGGCTGCAGGAAAGTAGGAGAAGAGAGAGAGAGAAAGAGAAAGAAACAAGAGGGGGAGGGGTGGAGAAGCAGATGGATGCTTCTCCCGTGTGCCCTGACTAGGGATCGAACCTCAGACATCTACATGCAGAACCGATGCTCTATCACTGAGTCAACTGGCCAGGGCAACTTACTTACTGTCAATGTAACTTTACCTCCTAGAGAGTGTGGTAGTATTTTTAATAAAAGAAATAGTACACTGCTAAGAAGTGCCATTTCTTTTGCTTTTGACCAAGCTCAATAAACTATTTTTTATAATTGTCAGAATTTTCTTGAAGAGAATCCTTGTTCATATCAAGTGGAAAAGTAGAAAGAGACATTTTTCCGTCCTCCCTACAAAGGTTACCCTTTGAATATAAATTACAGCACCTTGTGCTTCTCCCATTCTAATCAGATGACCTTTTGAATCTAGTGGACCAGCGTTTAAATCCTAAGCCTGCCAGTCAGTGTTTAAATCAATGCCCTGCTCCAACAGCCGTCAGGTACATAACTATACATTTCAGTGGATTTCAAAAACAGAAGTGAAACAAGTAAGGCACGTGGAATCTTGCAGCAGACGGTAGAACAACCCAATTTGAATGCAAGATATTGAGCCAGGTAATGTGACTATTGGCACTTTCACTAGCTAAACTCTTCTTTAAAAGAATCTTAAAAGTATCTTCTAGCCCTGGCCAGTTGGCTCAGTGGTAGGTAGAGCATTGGCCTGGTGTATGGAAGTTCCTGATTAGATTCCTGGTCAGGGCACACAGGAGAAGTGCCCATCTGCTTCTTCAACTCTCCCCTTTTTGCTTCTCTCTCTCTCTCTCTCTCTCTCTCTCTCTCTCTCTCTCTCTCTATTCACCTCCTGCAGCCTTGGCTCGATTGGAGCAAGCTGGCCCAGGATGTTGAGGATGGCTCCATGGCCTCCACCTCAGGTGCTAAGAAAAGCTCAGTTGCTGAGCAATGGAGCAATGCCTCAGATGGGCAGAGCATCCCCCCCAGTGGGCTTGCCAGGTGGATCCCAGTCAGGGCACATGTGGGAATCTGTCTCTGCCTCCTTTCTTCTCACTGAATTTTTTTTTTTTAAGTATTTTATAGGATTCAAAATCTAAGAGAAAGGGGAGGAGCAGGAAATTTGTAATGTTTGCAAGAGAACATTTCTAAGCAATTATCAATTTAAGCTCCTATTATTGCTGCTAATTACTACACAAGGCTGTTAAATATTTAACAGAAGTTTGTTTAATTGTGTTTGACTGGGACGGGAATGTCTGAATGTGGCTTGAGCGTCAGGAGTCATATGTGCGCACCAAGAGCCAGGCAGAGAGGAAATTTGTATTCGACCACAACGAACACATTACAGTGTCAGACAAGCCTTCTCTTTTCTTCCTTCCACACATTTATTTGTCTTTAAGGTATCTAAAATTAGAGCACGGAGAAGGGGCACTGTTCACGAATGTAAAATTGGAAGGAGGTCATTCCTAACCTTGTTTACAGATGTTCTAGTGTAGAAAGCGCCAGTGTGATAAATTAAACATTACAGGGGGGAAGAATTAAAGCTTAGCAACAACTAGCACATGGACACATCTGTCTGTGAAGCACGGCTTTAATCCCCGAATATCTTATTAGACTGTATTGCCTATCGGTGCCTTCTGTCCCACAATATGCTGGGACCCTGCAATCCCAGAATCAGAACAGAACCTTTAAGCTCCAGCCTCGCTTTCACTTTTGCTGGCGTTGTATAGTTGGATCTAAAATTTCTATTGGTTCCTTGCCTGTAAAAAGGTAGCTCAATTTATTGGTTTCCATTACAAATGAACTTTTTACTTCGAATGTCCAGTATCGGTTTCACTCTTTTCAGCCTGTTCTTCTAATCCGGCACTTTTTTCCTCGGTGTGGTAGATAGTGAAGGCTCTGGTCAGTTCCAAAAAGGGAAATTCCCAAGCCTATCAGGTATGCAAAACATATAGGGGTCCGTCAGCAAGAACTGAAGTTTTACCACCTAAGTCCTTAATGAAAAGTGAAATTGTCATGATGCTAACATTTCTTACATAGGACTCATCGGTAGTAATGTCCTTTAGAAGCTGGTAGACTCGAAAGGCTTATTTTATTTCTCTGTCATGTTTAATTGTCAAAATACTAGATATTGTTACATTAGCAATTTGGACATGGCATTATTTAAAAAATTAGTCCTTGTATAGGCCTCTGAAAACTCAGATTAGACTAAGCCCAGCTAATTAGGTGGCCATTCTTGTGACTTTACCACCATAGACTTGTCCAGCTTGGTCTGATGTGGACAAGGTCACCTGTGGTGAAGATAGGCCCCTTTGAACTGTCTCCCCCTCTCCCTACCCGGCCTCGGGGGTCTCCAGCCCCAGAGACGCTCTGAGTCCTGAGGAGTATCTGCTTTCTGTGGCCCTCAGCTCTACGCAGGCTTGCTCCTTCCCTCTGGGCCCATCCCTCTCTTCTCACCTCCTTCTCATCATCCCTCCAGCAGCAGGTAAGTGTGACTCTTCTGAGAACTGAACCCAGAGCCTCTCACAGGAGGGGAGGGGACCTTGCTCTGTGGCCCATAGCCCCTGTACTCCCTGGAGCTGGTGAATGCCATGATGGTACATCTGTCATCTCTGCAGCTGGCCCAGCCCAGGGATTGGGACACAGTAACCGGCACCACTGAGCCATTACTTCATGCCTGAAGCTGGCACAGCCACGGTAGTAGCTGTAAGACCTTGAAAGTTGACTTAAACTGCCTGGGACTTATTTTCCTCCTCTATAAAATGAGATGCTGGGCTGGATGCGGCCACAACCCTCTCAGCTCTAAAACCATCTCTGTGGTTCTCTGAGGCATTCCTTACGGGTGTAGTCGACTCTTGTGACTGCATCTCAGCCAGCAAGTTGAGGATAGTTGTTTCCATACCCTAAGTATTAATTTCCTGAGTTTAATATTTAGGCTCCTTTGTACTTTATTATATTGCAGATATTCCTGAAACGGCCTGATTCACTGCCACTAAAATATACCACTTTTGTTCTTTGATGGAACATGGAAGGTCTTAGTGAATTGCTGAACGGAGTGGACATTTTTAGAGACTCGGTTATTTGCATGAGCAATACCACTTATTTATCCTATGTCTCCAAGAATCCTGTCCACAGTTAATATTAACAACTGTCCATTCTCACCCACTGACTGTGTTTCAAAATGCTATGCCATATGGTTCTATACAGGTATATGCATCCCTTTTGCTATCTTTTAAAAATTTTTAATTTAAAAAAATGAGGGAGATACCTCTTCGACTAGAGACTAAGTGCATATGTAAGCAAGACACAGCAAGCTGAATGTGTTTTCAAAACATGGTAAAGCAGTGGTGCTCAGTTGGGGATGATGTTTTTTCCACCAGTGGATATGTGACAATGTCTGGAGACATTCCTGATTGTCACAACTGAGAAGGTACCACTGGCATGTTGTTGGTAGGGACCACGGATGCTGTTGAACAACCTACAGTCCACAGGACAACCTTCCAGAACAAAGAATTATTTAGCCCAGTATATCAATAGTATTGGGAAACCTCATCATAAGACAAGCCTACTGGTCATCTAGAATCTATCATGGAATAATTGAATGACAGATATTTTGTAAAATGACTAAGAAATAGATATTGGATGTCTTTGGGGTTAAATTGGAGATATCTCTCTCTCCCCCCCCCCTCTGTGTGTGTGTGTGTGTGTGTGTGTGTGTGTGTGTGTATGTAGTCAAGCTTCTGAGCATAAACTCATGAACATGCCAGCATCCATTTGCTTCATAGTTATCTCAGATCACCCTTTTCTAGGATTATTTAGCGTGACTATCCAGAAAACAACAACAGTGTCCTTCAGTGAAGTTTATTAGAATATGAAATCACTTCCTAGAGGAGACGTGATGGAAGCTTCATTGCCAGAACTATTTAAAACTGGTCTGGAGTATAAACTTTATAAAAACAATTCTGTTCTGGCAAGGAGACAAACCAAATAACCTGCAAGTCCTTTTCTGCCTTTAATATCTTGTATTTTTCTGATCACTTCTGACGGTGCCATTTCACCTTTTGCTTTAATATCGCTTAGTGTCATCCAGAAAATGCTTTGAGATATCAGGCCAAGCCCCTGTGAACTGTTAAATGTCAAAAGAAAATGTGTCAGTGTTTCTGTAAATTCATGATGATGACGTTACCGTATGAAAAAATAGGAAGGGAAATTCTGTCAGTGCAAACATGATCATAAATGCAACATTCCTGGCACTAAAGGAGGTGGCAAGAGCATGTCACGACGGTTCCGGAAATGCCATTGTGGTGTCAAAATAAAAAAGTAGAGCCTCATTTTGTAAATTCGACCAAAGTAAAAATTATGAGTTAATTTCCCTGGCTGTGAAAATCCACTATAAGAATATGTTTCTTGCCCTGGCTGGTTGGCTCAGTGGTAGAGCGTTGGCCTGGCGTGCAGAAGTCCCGGGTTCGATTCCTGGCCAGGGCACACAGAAGAAGCGCCCATCTGCCTCACCCCTCCCCCTCTCCTTCCTCTCTGTCTCTCTCTTCCCCTCCCGCAGCTGAGGCTCCATTGGAGCAAAGATGGCCCAGGCGCTGGGGATGGCTCCTTGGCCTCTGCCCCAGGCGCTAGAGTGGCTCTGGTCGCGACAGAGCAACGCCCCAGATGGGCAGAGCATCGCCCCCTGGTGGGCAGAGCGTCGCCCCCTGGTGGGTGTGCCTGGTGGATCCCGGTCAGACGCATGCGGGAGTCTGTCTAACTGTCTCTCCCCGTTTCCAGCTTCAGAAAATACAAAAAAAAAGAAAAAAAAAGAATATGTTTCTTAGATTCTCATAGCACTTTGGGAACTACTATAGATTGTGGGTTTTTTTAGAGAATATTCAAGAAAATATAACATATCTCACAAAAATGCACATATACACATATATGTTCATGATTCTTGCCAGCTAAGGTCCATGAAAACACAATTACTCCAAATTTCTCCAGCCAGGAGTTATATAGTTGGTGGATAATGGGAACTTTGGGGTGGGATTGGTACTTTTGGATGATTTGGCTCCTTGGTATAATTTTTAGAATATTTCTAATGGTGCTTCCAGCTTCCAGAGCCATAGCTGCTCACTTTTAATTAATGTAAAACCAAGAGTACTTTTGTAATTGTGTAGACTTTGAAAATGTTAATTTATTACATTCACATCCTGTTAACCTTATTAAGACGTTTAAAGGCTGCCCTTTGCGTTGTGACATTTTTTTCTCTAACTTATGGGGGAATAACCCAGTATCCTGTCATCATTAACTCTGTACACTTTTAAAACTATTTTACTAGCAGAAGAAGTTTGGAATGAAAAAGAGAGAGGGTGGAAATGTAAAAATCTTGATTAGAAAGTATAATTTAATAGAACATGTATTGAACCAAATGTATTGATTAATGTAGAAGATATAGTACTTATATCGATTTAAACCAGAGATTTAGTACTAAAAGCTCTAAGCCAAAATGCTGTTGCAGATTGCTACAAAAGTCAGTTTAATGCTGTCCTTGAGAATGCCTTCACAAAGAAATTCTTCTAATGTTTGAGGACTAGGTAGAATGCGGTATATGTCAGTTTGATCCCGGAGGGTTTTATTTTGTACTCTAATAGCTGTTACGAGCCTACATTATATCCAAGGAGTAATTTTCCTTAGGGGTGCCCGGCTCGCTTTGTGTCAATATTCTAGCATTTTAAGTCACGTACAGTATATGCTTCTGGGAACAGGGAAGGAGCCAGCTAGACTCATAATGGTCTGCATTCATTAATAAAGGCAGAAGCTTCTGTCCCTCCATTGCCCACTACAGGGATGTCTCTTTGGCCTTCTGGGACCCGTACAGGCACATTTAAAGAAAGCTTTATTTTGAGTGGGCAGGAGATGAAATGGAGGACTTGCAGGCATTTCCTAAGTCAGCTGTATGCCCGAGTGCAGGGGTGACCTTAATGGGTCAAAGAAGAATGCAGGTCAAAAGACTTATTATCCAGCCTGTTGGAAACCAATTGCTTCTGTTTGAAAAAAAGTAAAATAAAAAATAAAACGGTAGTGCTTTAAAGGTGGATGGTAACGTGGCGTTCTGTTTGCAGCCTGTAACTGCACGACTGTATGTGTACTGGAATATGCTCTGAGAAAAGTAAGAGCATGCAGATCATCCATAGTGTTTACAGATAGAAGTCCAACCCTAGTGATAAAAGGAGGGGTAACACAATTAGTTAATCAGTGATGATGGATTACGAATGTTTGTGTTCTTCAACTAAAGGAAAAGCAACGTGCCGCATGGCGCTGTCACCATCTGTTGAAAGCAGCAGCCACATTTCATCTTTATATTTCTTCATTTCTCCCTGCCTAGCCTTGTTGCAAAGCCACAATTGCCTGCGATTTCATCTGGTTGGAAAACATCTCATTTAAATTGAATACAACTGCAGTTTAAATTCACGATTCTAATGGCGTGGTGAATTAGTGGAAAGCTTGTTATTTTTTTTCCCCCCTTCCTTTTGAAAATAGCCCGCTGGCTCTTTTTTCTTAGTTTTAAAAGCTTGTCAGAATTTGTTTGAGACAAAGGGCTATAAATAGACAAGTCCCCGGTAAAAATGATTAACGTGTTTGAATCAACAGATCTCACAAAACTTCCATTCAAGTGCAGTTTTTATTTTTATTACCATTGCTACTTAACATCTTGCAGATGCCAAGAGAGGGTTACAAAGCACAGACGAGACCTGGCCTCTGCCAAATGATTGGACGGTCTGGGGCACAACTTTTGGTGGTGGGACTTACGTTTTCCATCTTGGCAAAGCGGATCCCTCCCTCCCTCAAACCTCTCCCCCCCCCCCCCACTCCCAAGTTTTCCTCCAAAGCTTAACTTCATCATTGTTGTTGGGGCAAATATTCAAGTTCACATCAAGATTCAAGGAAAATGGCATAGCTTGGCCAAGGCGAACAGTTTCAGGGGATCATGGGTTTTTATTTTTATTTAAAAAATATTTTGCTTGGATTGTGTTTTAAATAGGATTAAACCGTTTGACCAGCAAATGTGGTCAGCTCGCAGAAAGGAGGAGGCTGAATTAATCATTTGTTAAAGTGCCAAGCCCAAAATGAGAATTCCAGTCTTGTAAAATGAAAGGCATCTCAGATTTTAAAAGAAATACATAGTGCTAGAAGGGAATTTTTAAGGTCCTCATCTGTTTTTTAGCTTTGTAAGGTTAAACTTCACATTTAAAGAGAAAGAAAAAGATAGAACACACTCCTTCCAAACGGGGCCCATTACAGTAAAGAGAGTGGTTTTTTTAACCTAGTTATTAAGGTATCATACCTAGATAGATCTTCTTTTAAGCTTTAAGGTGTGTTGTGAATTTGATTTTTTTTTTTTTTAAACTCAAACCCCCCTCGTGTAAAACAACTGTTCATAACTGGGATTAATGGTTTGCAATTTTCAGTTACTTAGACATGGGGTCTCCAAGAGATGGCTTTTCGCAGGGTAGAATATGGCTCTCTGTGGGATTACAGAAGTTTTCTTCTCTTTCTACTTCCTTTTCTGTCGTCACCCCCACCCCCATCGATGCGGCTCTGATGTTCTCCTCGATTATGTAAAACCTTTTTCCTTCATTGGAACAGATATTTTTTCTCATAACCTGTCATTGCATTAAAGTACTTTGGGGACTGTGGATTGCTGTGTAAAATTGGTGAGATTACCCACTGCTTTGTTCTAGCGTAGTGGTTTCCTCTGGACCCAGAGAGCAGGAAACTTACTCAGGAAAGGCTGCTTGTTGAGGGCCTGGCAGCGTTTTCTCCTCACTGCGCATGCGCGTGGGTACCGCAGTGACAGGACCTGCTCCGTGGCGTGGCCGGGAGCCAGGGCAGGAGGGAGCCGCAGCAGAGCCTACCCTCTCTTTGTGTTTAGGGCTTCTCTGGTCTGCTGTTCCTCTTTCCCACTTGCTTCTTGTCTCCCCTTCTAAAGAAATGATGTCTGTGATTTTTTAAAACTCAAAATACAGAGAGGGTTCCTATGAAGAGACTTCTTGTTTCTCTTATTAAAGGATCTAACGTGAAGTCTAGATACAGATGCTCTATCTGTTCTCTTTAACCCCAAAAGCCAACCCCATAACCTGTGCAGCTCTGACATTCCTTCCTTCCTTTCTTCCTTCAGAGAATGAAATTAGGCCGTTTGTATTTCTAGTGACCCAGAATACTAGAGGGGAAGGAGAATGGACACATTCCAGGGACACTCCTAGGGGCAAGCCCTTGAGGTCGGGGTTCCTTTTTCTTTCAATGCTTATATGCCCATTCCCCACGACCATCTAGAAATGTGCCCCTTCCCACCTTGAGAGTCCCTGCCGGGGGTGGACAGCAAGAAGGGGGCCTTTCTTTTCCAAAAGAGAACGAAAAAATGACCCTATATAAGTGATCTCAGGAGTATGCAGGCATCTCCACACCAAGGAAACTTCCTGCCTTTACCATTTTCATGCCAGGTTTCCCATTTAGATATATTTTATTTATGTTTTAATTATTTTTATTTATTTATTCATTTTAGGGATGAGAGAGAGGGAGAGAGAGAGAGAGAGAGAGGAGGGGGAGGAGCAAGAAGCATCAACTCCCATATGTGCCTTGACCAGGCAAGCCCAGGGTTTTGAACCAGCGACCTCAGTGTTCCAGGTCGATGCTTTATCCACTGCGCCACCACCAGTCAGGCTAGATGTATTTTATATTGGGGCTCTTTATTTCTGTGTAAGCTTGAATTTCACAAGCCATACTCTTGTCCTCCTCTCCGATGATTTACATTCTTCTCTCTTAATATGCAAAGCGTGACTCCTGTAGTGTTGCGACTTCAATCTGTCGCGATAAGTGATTCATATGTATTTGTTCTTTTTTTTTTTCTTTTTCTTTTTTGCTCTGAAGGGACATATATGGCTTCAGTGTAGGATGAAAGCTTGTGAGACACAACTGTTGCCAACTATTATGGCCAATTTGTGTTAGGTTCTTGTTTTGCAGTATCTTGATGTAGGCACGTACGAAAACTCTGGAGAGATGGCAATATAGCTTCCTTTATTAACCTCTAGAATCCTATCGAATGTGGAATGTCTATTGTAAACACTTCAGTCATTTAAAAATAAAGTTATTGCACTGATTTTTCTTACTTTGATTATCATATAAAACCAAAATTTCCTATATGCTGTCAGTGTTCTATCATTTAGGAAACGATTACCATGACTTCTTGGATTTTTTTTTCTTTTAAAATAAAACAACTTTATCAATGTCACCCCATTAAAATTAATAATACAAAAAAATATGTATGAAAAAGAAAAAAAAATCAAACTTGACCCTTTGAGATAGCAAAGGTATAAGAAAACTTGCACGGTATTATTTGAGTAGTTGAACTTGTGTATAACTATACCCTCTCTGATCAAAGTTGTGTTATTTTTAAAGAAGTGGGAAAGCCTTTTAAGCCCATTCACATTTTGATTACTTTTCTGTCTACCCATTGGTTAAACGTGATTTTCAGAAGTATTTCAAGTGAATACAAAGAAAAAGAGATTTGACATACAAGGTACTCAGCTCCTTTCTGTACTTTAGGTGCTGAGACTACAAAGAAGAAAAATCCAGCTCATCCTTCACTGAATTAATCAAAATACCTAGGTTCCAAACAAGGGAGAGTGAAATGGTGTTTCTCATCAATATTTTGCATTCCGTTTTCAAAAACCTGGCTGTGTGTGAACTAGGGAACAGAAACCCTGGCTCTTCCTCACAAGTCTCCCGTCTCCCTCACTGGTGCCCTCAGCCACCTCTCGGCCAATGTCAGTATCCAAACCTCAGTCATCAGCACATAGTCACTGAGCAGCCGTTTTGCTAGTTGTTCTGGGATTGAAAGGATAAAGTTCTCTAAGACAAAGCCCTGTGCTGAAAAACCTTCCACAGCCCCTCTTCATCTATGAGACAAAGACGCAGAGGGCTCTCCATAATCTGCCCCAAACTACCCCATATTCCTTTCCCATCAGTTCTCTTGATTGAGAGCACTAGAAGATTCCAGCCAGTCTGAAGGGTTGTAGGTATGCACCTTGCAGAGTTTTGCTTCATTTCCTTTACCCTGTGGCCTCCTGACCTAGAGTCCCTCCCTGTGTCCCAAATACCTCTCATTTCTCCAGCCTCAACTGAAACATCACATGTTACCTGCACTGCAGTGCGTTCCCCAGAGGGCAGGCAAGGTTAAGTGTCGCCATGCCGTTTGTGTTCTTTTTTTTTTTTTTTTTTTTTTTTGTATTTTTCTGAAGTTGGAAACGGGGAGGCAGTCAGACAGACTCCCACATGCGCTCAACTGGGATCCACCCAGCATGCCCACCAGGGGGCGATGCTCTGCCCATCTGGGGCGTTTCTCTGTTGCAACCAGAGCCATTCTAGCGCCTGAGACAGAGGCCATAGAGCCACCCCCAGTGCCCGGGCCAACTTTGCTCCAATGGAGCTTTGGCTGCGGGAGGGGAAGAGAGAGATGGAGAGGAAGGAGAGGGGGAGGGGTGGAGAAGCAGATGGGCTCTTCTCCTGTGTGCCCTGGCCGGGAATCGAACCCAGGACTCCTGCACGCCAGGCCGATGCTCTACCACTGAACCAACCGGCCAGAGCCTGTGTTCCTTTTTAATATTATTCTGCCATATTGCTTTATCTTCATGTGCCCACATGACTTTCTTCTTCAGACCGTGAGCACTTTGACGGCTGGAAGGCAGGGAGCATCCTGTCCACAGCAGTAGCCTTTGCTTCGCCGATCAGTCATTCAGTTTGCCAGATGCTCTTCACTGGGTTCTGCGGTGCTGTAGCCTGCCCCAGGGTGAGGGGGTGGGGAGGGTGTAAGTGTTCAAGAGAGGCTGGGGAAGGAGAGGATAAGTGAATGAACACCAGAATCACTGACACAGACAGAGAGCCAGGCCCGCACACACAAGAAGACAAGACCTAAGAGTGTACTATGTAAGCACAGGAGGGGCAGTAGGAAATCAGAGAAGGGAGAAATTGATTTAGATAGGATGAACACGGAAGTGGCAATATTGGAGCTAGGCTCAAGAGTCTGGCCAGAAGGAGTGGGGTAGGTGATGGTGTACAAAGTGAGAGTTCAGAGAACATGACATGACAGGAACTGCAGAGGAGGGAAGGTGGAGCTCGGGCCATCTCTAGACTTCCGCTCCAAATGAGTGGTTGGACCTTCCCTATGCAGGCCACAGGCCCAGTGTGCCAGTAGGCCTCTCACAATTTGGAAAGAAGTGGCTCACTCAGAAAGGGGACATGCTGTGTGGACAGAGAGGAAAGTACCAAAATACAACAAAGGCCACATCAGCTGGAGAGGGAGGCGTGGCTGCTGGCTGCTGTGATTGGCCCCGACGCCAGGTGGTAACACCACCCTGAGCCTATCTGCAGGAGGGGAGCTGGAGGGCTTCCCGCCCTTCTGTCAGTTGTCGGATAGGCTGCTTTTGCCTTTAAAGTTTATATTCAGGGACAGATAGAACCTCTGCTGTCAAGATGTTCACCACCCAAGAGTGACTTGAACAAAAGCATTTCTAATCAATGGAAATGATGCACAGATAAAGAAAACTGTTAAAATAGTGCTACCCTGGTCTTTGAAAAATGGGTCGCTTTTTGCTAAGACGGGGATGATGGAAGGTGGGAAGATGTTCTGGGAAGGCATGGCAGAGACGAAGAGAGATACCAGCCAGTCACTGAGCCTGTGTTCTCCTCTCGGGTGGACCCTGGCCCTGCCTCTCGCTCCTGGTCCTGACTGGGGGCAGGGTGGAGTCAGGGTCCCATGAACACCTATTCACCAGGTGGGAAACACATGGTTCGTGGTATAACAAATCAGTCCACATCTATAGACACTTGGTCTGATGAAAGTACAATCGCTTAATTTTTGTCCCCCTTTCTGTTTTGTTACAGAATCATACAATGACCCAGCACAGCAGTTAGTGCAAGCATGGTCTGTCGGGAGAGCTTCGGTGGCACAAAAAGGGAACATGTTTTACTGTTTGCACGAAACCTTCATTGTTAATGTATATTATTCAGAAACATTGTATTGTACCATAAAACCTGTATTATCAGAACTGTTGGATGTTCATGTGTTTGAACTTTTGAGCACCGGATAGACCCTTTGTATATAAAGTGTTGCACATGTATTATGTCGTCTGAAACTAAAATGGTCTTATAAAGACTGGTGGACTTGGGCCCTATTCAGGCAAGATTCAAAAAAAGAAAAAGGAAAAAAAAGTGAGCAAAATGGCTTAAGAGAAAGTATTTTCAAGGAAGACATTAAAACAACTGTGTTTGGACTTCCTTTTATTTACACTTAAGCTTAGCATTTCTCTTTTGGTAAATCAACGATTAAATCCAAGACTATTTTTTATTGCTGAAGATTCTCACCAACCATGAAGAGATGCTCTCACAGAACAGACCCCGCCGCTGGATAAGGCCCGTATATATATTTGTAAGCCTTGCAATGTGACAGGTAGCATCACTATATATGCAATAGTTGTTATGTAGACTGTCAAAGAATTTTTTTTTTTCCTGGATACATTTGAAGCTTTGAGTGTTCAAGGTTTTCCTTAATGATTTCACACAGCCAAATTCTTGAATCAGTTGAACTAACCTGTATGTTACTGTTATTAATGTTTACTCTGCGGTCTGAACCTGGAGATTACTGGAATTGTTTTCCAAGAGGAAATAAATTCAGTTTACCATTCAGTCTGAGTGTATTTGTGCATTTTCTTTTTCTAGTTACTCTACCATTAAAAAAAAAAAAAAAAGACTAATTGTCTGCACCCTTGGAAATGAAGTCTGCTCTTGAGCACATCACAGGCCTAACCTCAATCATCTTTACCCTTTCCACACCGGGCCAGACGCAGCTGGGAGGATAGTCCTCACACTGTACGGGGAAGGCAGCAGACCCAGGGTACGTCTGCTCTACCAGATACCACCAGGTCACATTGGACTGGAGGATTCTGATATCACAGACGGATGTGATAGCTGTTTTCTGCATAATTTGCAGCCCAATTCATGTCATGCTGTGCAAATCTGAACTCAAAGTAGATGGCTGCAATTTAAGAGGCAGTTTGGTTTATGGGTACTTAAGAAGCAGCTTTGTTCATTCAGAAGACAAAGCACGGGCAGGGAGCGGTGGCTGTTATTCTAGCTCTGGTGCTGATTCCCACTCTTGTCTTCGCCAGATCACTTCGCCGGCATCCGCCTTCGCACAGGCCTGGGTATCTCCGGAAGGTGGCTGGCACCACCACCTGCCAAAAAATGGTCAATGAGTAGGAGCTCTAATTTCAAAGAGTCTTTTTTTTTTGAAAGATGAGAATAGAAATATGTAGACCGAGTCCTGATACACATCTGTAGTCCAAATTGGTAAGTATACACCTGATATTAAAGGGCAACTTTGAACCACATCATGCTTAAAATATTTCACTCACTATGATCATTTTGACCTCTGAAGCTCTGAGAACCTCAAGCAGATCTTTAAACCATAAACAAATGAGAATCCTGACAGCACCATTTTGATGGAGAAACTATAGCAAGAACCAATTCACTTCACTGTGACTGCCTGTGACCAGGGGACTCATGAATGAAACCTAGATTACCAGCGCCACAAGGTGTAATCCTCACCCCTTGGCTCTCAAAATATTGTCAGCATCAGGATCACCGGGAAGGCTTATTCCATCCCCGGGCCCAACACCCAGAATTGCCGGTTCAGTTGGCCTGGGGTGACACTCACATTTGTTTATGTCTAAGAAATTCCCCTGTACCCCACCTATTCTCCTTGTGTGGGAACCACACTGAGAACCACTGCCCACCTCATTTAAAAGTTAGGTGGATGCATTAAATATGAATAACCATGCAGAGTACTGGCACAGTATAATTTTTTTATTGTTGCCAATAATTAAAAAATAACTTTCAGTCAAATTTTCAAAAATTATTCAGACGGCCCTGGCCAGTTTGTTCAGTGGTAGAGCTTCAGACCAGTGTGTGGAAGTCCCAGGTGCTATTCCTGGCTGGGGATCACAGGAGAAACGCCCATCTGCTTCTCTATCCTTTCCCCTCTCCTTTCTCATTGTCTCTCTCTTCCCCTCCCTCAGCCAAGGCTCCATTGGAGCAAAGTTGGCCCCGGGCGCTGAGGATGGCTCCATGGCCTCTGCCTCAGGCGCTAGAATAGCTTCCATTGCAGCAGAGCCACGCCCCAGAGGGACTGAGCCTCACCCCCTGGTGGGCATGCTGGGTGGATCCCGGAAGGGCGCATTCAGGAGTCTGTCAGTCTGCCTCTCCCCAGCTTCTCATTTTGAAAAATACAAAAATAAACAAACAAACAAACAAATAAATAAATAATAAAAATTATACAGAAACAAATTCCTCATAGGGATTAAAGTGCATGTATATATTTGCTGGAATGTTTCATATGTGAATTTAGTTTTTTAATGCTAGGAAATCCACTTCTATACATTTCACAATGGATTGCCAGCTTGCTATTTAATTAAAAAGCTTTTTCACCAGCAACATAAATAATGAAATATGCTGAGAATATGCAAGTACATTTATAATTAAAATACTCAGCTATATTTAAAAAAAAATTAAGATCTCTGGTCTATTCAAGGATTTCGCATTTGAAATGAAGTAACCACAGTTAATAATATTTTTTTTCAAAAGCTTTAAAACTCCTGGTTATTAATGAGCAAGTTATATTTCACTAAAAGTAAGATGCTCTTCATGGAAAGCAAGTGATGGTGCTTTCTGGGGACGCGCAGGACAGCATGGCCTCTCAGGACCCCCCAGACTCCTAGTCAACAGCAGGGGTTGGAATTTTCGGGAAGCAATCGAGGCTTGTCTTGTCATTCTAGAAGCCTCCCCTTGGCTGCCCATTGCCTGCTTCAGCACACACCACGGAGGCTCATCCCAGATAAAGCTGGAGGCCAAAGGGGCTGACCCTTATTTGCTCCATCTGCCTGGCCACTCCGGTCCTTTCTTATGATCAACTGTACTTTGGGTCATCAGCACTGAATAGTCTGTGGAACAACCATTGCCTCCTTTTGCTGTAACTTTGTTTATGTTTATTTCCTACTTCATTCCCTAAGAATATAAAGCAACTTAAAGATGAACAACACGTCAATAGGAAAAACAACATCATGCTGAGGGGAGAAGATAGACTGATAAAGTTGTTTTATTTGCATTTTAATTTTGGTTTTGAATGCATTTTTTTTCTTTGCATTAACTTTGAGTTTGCTGATTATAAAGGAAAAAGAAATAGAGGAAGGAATTACCACTTTCTTAAGAGAGAATATTATTTTTCTAGCACTTAATTCCAAAAGAAATTTCTCAAAAGCAAGCGGCCATACAATAACCACTATTCTTTTTTATTTTAATTTTTTTATATTTTATTCATTTTCAGAGAGAGAGAGAGAGGGAAGGAGAGGAGGGGGGGAGGGGGGAGGAGCCGGAAGCATCAACTCCCATATGCACCTTGACCAGGCAAGCCCAGGTGTTTCAAACCAGCGACCACAGCATTCCAGGTCGACGCTCTATCCACTGCGCCACCACAGGTCAGGCCAATAACCATTATTCTGGACCATAATGTTATCATCTCATGCAGTGGTCCTGTGGTGGGCCGCTAGACAGAGATGAGCAGAATGAGGATGATGGGCCAGGTACAGAAGCTCACCAGGGTACAAAGCCCCAGGTGCCTAGCAACAGGCAAAACAGGGAAGACAAGAACCTCGCCCCCAGGGTGACCTTCCTCTTCTAGCACATTGCTGGTTATGCAGTTTAGGCCCCTTGATTGATTTCATATCACTGGTCAGGCAGTTTGGCCCCTCCCCTGACCTCTCCTCCCCTGGCATATTGCTAGTCATGCAGGTTAGATGTGACTTAGAGGGGGAATGGGCAAGGGGGCCCAAGAATAGCCCTTAAACATTAGGTCCCCAGGACAGTGAGGTTCTGAGCCACATCAAACACAACGAGGCCTCCGTTGTTTCAGCTCCGGGTCCAGAAAAGCAGCGAAACCAGACAAGCGACGCCACAGCTGACTTCAGGACCAACTGCATTGACCCCTGCCCCCCTGCCTTGGCAGGAACCCTAAAAGTACACACCTGGAAAGCTGGGGAATATTCTACTGAGATCCTCCCCTGGGACCTTTCCATCCTTAATTCCAAAAGAAATGTCTCAAAAGCCCTTGTGCAGGCCCGCCCTCACCTTCCGCTCTCTCCCCCTCCCCCTTCTCCTCTACTTTCTCCTCCACATTTTCCTCGCCTCCTTCTTTTTCTCCTAAGCTCTAAGTGAGCCCACGAGATCTGCAACCCGGGGAGCAGTGGGCAGTGGCAGCTCATCCCAAGCTGACTCCCTGAACCTCTCCAAGGGCCCCTTATCTTTGCCCATTGCCCACTCAGGCCCTTCTGAGTGTATTCCTGCACGGCCAGTGAATTCTTCCTTTACTTGCTGCACTTTGTCTCTTACTGAGTTCTTCTTTTCAAGAAGACAAGAATCAAGATCTCATCCTTTCACTAGTAACATTTCTCATCTCACGCTAATGCATCTCTGGGTGGAGGCTAGAGGTGATGCTGACAGCCTATATTACACAGAACTGTTGCCCAGAACGAAGGATGATCATGCCCCAGATGTCAGTAGTTCTGAGGTCGAGAAACTGCTCTAGTGTGATGATTTATATGATTTTTTTTCCAAGTAACTTTTTATATTGGAATCACCTAAGGGGTATTAAAAATTTATATTGCTTGAATCCTACCCCAAGAGATTCTAACTTAATTGGTCTAGAGGGCAAGTTGAGCACCAAAAGTGCCACAGGTGAGTGTAGTCTTGTTTGAGAGCCACTAGGCCAGTAACATTCTCCAGCAAGTGTTTTAGACTCAAAACTAGAAATATGAACATAATATCCAAGAAGTAAGGAAGGAGTAGTGACCTTAGACTCTCTTCCCACAAGATTACTTTTTATGCCCTGGCCGGTTGGCTCAGTGGTAGAGCATTGGCCTGGTGTGCAGAAGTCCCGGGTTCGATTCCCGGCCAGGGCACACAGGAGAAGCGCCTATCAGCTTCTCCACCCCCCCTTCCTTCCTCTCTGTCTCTCTCTTCCCCTCCCGCAGCGAGGCTCCATTGGAGCAAAGATGACCCAGGCGCTGGGGATGGCTCCTTGGCCTCTGCCCCAGGCGCTAGAGTGGCTCTGGTCGCGGCAGAGCGACGCCCCGGAGGGACATAGCATCGCCCCCTGATGGGCAGAGCGTCGCCCCCTGGTGGGCAGAGCATCGCCCCCTGGTGGGCAGAGCATCGCCCCCTGGTGGGCGTGCCGGGTGGATCCCGGTCGGGCTCATGCGGGAGTCTGTCTGACTGTCTATCCCCGTTTCCAGCTTCAGAAAATTACAAAAAAAAAAAAAAAAGAAAGATTACTTTTTACAACTGGGCATTTCATGAGTATTTTAACTCTAAAGTAACATAAGAACCAATACCAAAAGGGAAAACATGACCCAGAACCCCATCAGCCTGACATCTGGTCCAGGATTATGAACCCGGTGAGTGAGAAGCCCGGCCCAGTGGGGACTCGGGCGACCCAGGGAGCACAGGCCCCGTCACCAGCCTCGCCCGCTGCCTGAAGGGCGAGCAGCCTGCCCGGGCAGATTGCTCAGTGTGTCGGGAGAAGCCAGCAATCTGGGTGGCTAGGTGCCATGTGTCAATTTCTCGATGTTGGCAACATACCCCATTTTCTATGCAAACTCTGCTGCCCCCCACTGTGTGGGCCATATGAGACAGACTTTCAGGCCAGGTGCAACTCTTGGATTGCCAGTTTTGACCTCTGGCATCAACTACTATTTTTTTTCTAATTATTCTCGTTCCAGATATTTTAAATGTTTGCTTTAAAATAATTCTATGACTTCAGTATATAAAAGTTTGAGTTGTACTTTGTTTTAAATTAGCATCACAGACTGATTGGAGAGTGTTCTGTGACCTTCATATTTCTGTGGCTTCAACTGAGCAGTGACCCACCAAATACATAGATGTGTTCTCTACAAGCCGAAACCCTGTTCCTGGACATTTAAAGTTCAGATGAATTTTTTTTTTAAAAGATGAAGGATAATAGTTGAAAGTCAGTATTCTTTGTTGCAAGTCAGATATGGTAGTTCTATGTTGCTAATGGAAGCCCAATGAATAGGCTTTGGAAATAATGCAAATGGGTGGTAGGAAAGACCTTCCGCATTGAAAGTCCGTAAGCATAACCAGTGTTCTTGCCCACGTGGAAGATCAAGGCACCAGAGGCACCTCGTGGGGTCCCCCGCAGGCTGGGCTAGGCTCTTCGGAGCAGTGCTGGGTCTCTCCCAGAACTTGGACAAGGACTCAAATGAATCTTCAAGTTCCACTCTATAGAGCATGGCATCCCTGCTTTTGTTGCCCATTGGGGTGCAACTTTGCAGAACCCTTGAGAAAGGAAGTTTGAGACTCCAGCTCCCATTAGAGAACACCTGCAAACGCTTCTCGGCTCAGCTTCCGCGGGCCGGAGCCTCCTGCCATCTCCCTTGTGGGGAGTGGGCTCTACCAAAGGGACAGAAAACTCTTAGAGTTCAAGGGAGAGGAATGATTTCGGGTAAAATGACCCGGCATGGGTTTCTGGCAGCATCCCAAAGCTCGGGTCTGGTTGGCACCACACTCCTGGGTGAGTGCCTCCGGAGGCTGAGGCTGAGGAGTCGCCACAACCATCTCCGCCAGACTTCTCTGTAATGAAGTCAGCTGTCAACTCCTTGGGGGCAAAAGCACAGAGCCCCTTTATTTCCAAGCAGGTGTTGCAGCATATTAAAGGTTGAATTCCATCTTGTGCTCACATCCTGAATGAGCCAGTTTGCAGGCAAGCTCGTTTCTTTCTGCAAAGAGAGAAACTTGGCAATGGTGGAGGCTGAGTACTTAAATGGCAATCAACTTCTGGCTCATATCAATTAATTCCTTCATGGACTTCTGCCTGAGTATAGCATCTTGAATTCCCAGCTGCAGAGGCTATGAAAAAAAAGCCCAAACAACACACACCACCGTCTAGTGGAGGGCACACCAGCAACAAGATGGTGCGTGATACTTCTCAAGGTGACAATGGATGCATATTTGGGGCTCTCTCTTTGCTTACCTGCAGAATACAGGGAAGGACATCCACCCCTTTCTCTGGGTAGTAAATTCTTCAAGAGCACTTCTACTGTGTCTAAATGAAATCATTCTAAGAGGAATCGCCTCCTTTTTACTTTAAAATATCCCGACTCAAAAGTGACCAGGAGATGTGAGAGCAGAACGGGGACTAGAAAATCAGAGAAGGACTTAGTCATCATTCAGATCCCAGGAAAAGCTATTCAAAATACGTCCTCCTCCCAGTGAATCTAGCATAGTCCTCTTGACCTCCCTGTTATGTGAATGAAGAAGGAGCCTCTTGATCAGGAACTGCAGATGAACTCAGGTGAGTATTGGTTAGTGCCATATGAGATATGACCATTCTCCAATTCGTCTGGTCAATGCAGGCTACAACTTCCATGACACTTACGTGGAGATGTGAGTTTTGAAGTCTCACAATTCAGCCAGGCTCTTAACGATCTCATAATGTGGCTATCAACAAGATATAACCAATGAAAATTAAGGTCACCTGGCAGGGCCAAACTCATCTTTTCTTCCCTGCATGTGAAACATCCCTGATTGTCGTCCACCCCCCCACCCCCGCTCCCCTTCCCTGAGTTGGAGGAGGAGTTTGGGAGTTTGGTTCCCTTCTCCAGGAAACAGACCTCTGGTATTCTAAGCTTCACACACTGCCTAACATGGCAGCCACTTGCTGTTTAAATATATGGCTACCTAGATTTAAATTAATTTAAAGTAAATGCAATAGAAAAATAAGTTTCTCGGTTTCACTACGAGCCTTTCAAGTGTTCAGGTGCCACACAGGGCTGGTGGCTGTGGTACCGAACTTTCCCCTCATGAAAAGTTCTGTCGGGCAGTCCAGCAACTTTAACCCAGCCCTGCCACCTCCTTGACCCCTCTGTGTACAGAGGCTCTTATTTCTCTAGCTCGTCTGACATCCTCCTCCTATCCGCGTACTTTCCCCTGTCTTCAAATGTGTGCACAAGTTTCCAGTCTTCAAAAAAAATTATTCTTCTTGACCCTGAAACAACCTCACAGGACTGTTTTATTTATTTTCTTCATTTTCTTCCAAATTTCTCAAATCTGTGGTCTGCCTCCACATCCTCCACTTCCTTCCCACTGAAGCGGTCCTCCCTCACCTGCAGGCTGCCTTCCATCAATATCCTCTCATTAAAGATGTGTTCCCAAGGTCACCAGCCACCTTCTCGCCACCTCATCTTTCTGGGGTTTTTTCCCCCCAGTCCTCACTCTCCTCTGCCTTTCAATAATTTAGATCATCAGTCACCAGGTCCCATGTTCTTGCCTGGCAATATTTCTTATGTTTATTCTTTCCTTTATATTTCCAATGTCAGGACCCTGGGGAAACCCTTTCCATCTACTTAGGTCTGGTCTCTCCTCTCTCAAATCCTTCTTCTACATGGCTACCATGTTAATCTTTATAAAACCCTTATTTCACATCATTTCCTCATTCAATAAATACCAATGACTCCCAGACCAGTGTCAAGGAAAAGGGCACCGTTTAAGTGGAGTTTGAATTCTTTTCTGCCACTTACTAGCAACATAGCCTAGAATAAACCAACTTCTTTTGCTTTCCTGAAACTTCTTTTTCCTTCATTCCAGAGTAAGAATATTTACAAGTTATTCTAAGATGCTTGCCAATATTATCATCAATAGTTTAAAAAATACCTGAGCCCTGGCTGGTTATCTCAGCCACGCAGAGCATCGGCCCAGCGTGTGGAAGTTCTGGGTTCGATTCCTGGCCAGGGCACACAGGAGAAGCGCCCATCTGCTTCTCCACCCCTCCCCCTCTCCTTCCTCTCTGTCTCTCTCTCTTCTTCTACTGCAGCCAAGGCTCCATTGGAGCAAAGTTGGTCCCGGGCGCTGAGGATGGCTCCATGGCCTCCACCTCAGGCGCTAGAATGGCATGGATTGCAACGGAACAATGCCCTAGATGGGCAGAGCATCACCCCCTAGTGGGCATGCTGGATGGATCCTGATTGGACACATGTGGAAGTCTGTCTGTCTGCCTCCCTGCTTCTCACTTCAGAAAAATACAAAACTAAACTAAAAACCTGAAATACAATATATTCGATGTCATGTAGAGGAAACTTAATGCTTTAAGTATTACATTAATTTAACCAAGACTTTTTTTATGTTGATTCGAGGGTCACTGCCATTCCTTCATTGAACCTTGTACCCCTTGGATTCTCTCATAGCACTTCTTTATAGTCTTTCTAAAAACAAAAACAAAAACCATGGTTACTACATCTCCTGCTTATGAGTAACAGTTTATCTTCCACAAAAAGATAAATATTCTTTTGATTTTCAAGAGTATTTTAACCTTGCTCAATTACCTGCCAGTCTTACACCTCACCCAGCTTCAACCTGTTTCAGTCAGTCAAGCCAAATCACTCTCTTTTGTACATCTAGTTCAGTCATTCTTTTATTGTTCACTCTGCTCCTACTCTCCACACACTCTGCCTTCCTCCTCTCTACCCACCTCAATCCTGCTCAGACCAACGCCCTCTTCGTCCATAAACCCCACTCTAATCTGCACCAATGTCTCCTTTCTCTAACTTCCTATTGCACTTAGGCTAGCTTGCAAATTAATGGCCTCCTTGGAAACTAGTTTTGGTGTTCCTAGCTGGAGTTCAAATCCTTCAAAAATGGGAGATTGCCGCCTGTATACTTTGGTCACCCACCCTCAGCGCTAGCCCCTCAGAGAACTCCAGCTGAGTACATGTTGATAAATTACTAGCTGGACTGCTACGGTCTTCAGTCCAACTCAGTGCAGCACCCATTGCGGCTTGCCTACTCTGTGCTGGGTACAAAGGACTGATTAGTGGGTAAAACAAGATCCCTGCTGCCCAGAAACTCCCAAAGACAATCACCCAAGACTTAGTCTCAGCCTTTTTCCTTAGTTCAACAGTTGCCACTGTATTTATTAAATAGGTGAGAAAGGGCATCAAGGACCCGGGTCAGCATGGGCTTAATTTGTAGCAACTAGACATTGGAGCTGGATGCCCCAAATGTCTCCCTCTTTAGTCTCTTCTATGATAATGGATACAGTGGATGTGGTTAACTCCCAAACCTTGCAATCAGCTGCTCCTGAGCAATCGGCAGCATGATGCAAGGCGGAAAATCGGCTAGCTGTGGTCCACACCGGACTGACCAAACATTTCTCTATCATTAAAGGAGGCTTACACTAGAAACGGCTAATGTTGTACATATTCAAAATGAAGGTTAAAACAGCATTTGAAACTGAAACTGAATCTGGAAAGGTACCAATTCCACATGTAAATTGAAGCTGCCTCCCGTTCCTCTCTTAAAGCAACAAAGATGCTGACTGTGATTACAGATAATAAGAGCTTTCCTCCTGATGAAACGGGCATATACTGAACCAAACACACACTATATTCCCTTGACAAATATATTTACACTCAACTCAGAACATGGAGAGAAAAGAAAATGTCAATAGTTGACAGCTTCTTGGCCTATGGGGTGCAATCCAGAAGCATAATAAATTCATTTAAGCTTGGTGTTGAATAAATGTATGTTAGGCCTGTGCCTTTTCTCGAACACATTGTTTGAATGCAATGTCATGATTTTCTGTGTTGTGCAGTCCTGGTATTGTCAGCTGAGACACGAACCAAGCCAATCTTTTGGGTCAAACTTGGGATAATTTTCCCTAATGAGTAAAAATAGAAATGAGAAAAAGATGCCATATAGGAAAATGCCTTATTGCCAAATGTTTTTAAATAACTGTTTCACACTGAAATATATATCTCAAGAATACCAGCCACCGGAAAGCTACAAAGTCCAAAATAAGACATATTTCCACAGAAAAGCTTAATCATTCTGATCAAGGGATGACTAAGCATAGTCATGAGAATAAAAACTGCAGAAAAAGCCACCTCTGTTTAGAAGCTAAATAGTGCTCCCTTATTCTCATTAGTATATTTCTCATCTCCGCCAAATGAGATGTGAAGATATGTTTCTTATCCCTGGCAGATCTTGCAAGATATCAAACATTTCAGACTTCGCGTGTGAAAGCATGACATATTGGTTAAGACAGAAAATAGTGTGTTTCTGGTAGAGTTCAAGTATATAAGAAATACTACACCCCACTGTTTTTGTAAATGCCAGAGTTCCATTGAGTCGAGACAGATGGTAGCAGGCAAAGATGCAATCTTATAATCAAAAGCTAAAATATGTCAAAAATATGTTAGCAAGCAAAAGATAGCAGATTTCTAGCTTCTCATGTCATGACAGCTTGCACAACATGTTAGGATGGCGAATCTTTAGTTATGTAAATAAAGGAACAGTAAACAGCGTGGCAACAAATGGTGTGAGAGCTCATGTATTGATTGTTCCTTCATTGCATTTTGGGGGACGAGTGAGTCAAGGAGCCACAAGGGGCCCCATGTGGACATTATAAAGTCCCAATATCAAGTAGGGGGATCCATTGTATTCATTCCATGAGTAACAAGTTTTTCTGTGATACCTAAAAGCTGTTTAACTAAATTACAGGAGACATTCAAACTTCCCAGGGAGAATTGTAAGGATTCCATTGAGAATCATCATGCTGTTTAGCTCGAAGAAACAAGGGGGTGAGTGTTATTTTGTGAAAACAAAATGTACCCAAGGCTTTCTGTATGTGTCAATCTCATTCCAAGCAGGTTTCTTTGACCACAAGATGGCAAGGCTTGGATGCCCCTAGAGAATGGGCCTGACCACAGACTGGCCCTGAACTATTCATTGTCTTGGCTCATTTTTGATCAGGGTTGTGGAGAGTGGAGGCAATGTTAACTATGATTGGAGGAAAATAGAGACACTTTTACTGAGCACCTACTGTGGACCAGGTGCCATACCGCAGTCCTAGCTAATTAGACTGTTAGCCTCTTCAGATGGAGAGATCACTTTGACCACTTTTTGCCCAATGAAAGTTCAAATCTGACCACCTCCTTGCTCTTTCTCTTCTCCCTTCTGCAGTTAGGGAACCCAAGGGGGGGAAGAAGGTGGTAGAGAGTGGGACTGGTGTTCTCTTGCCAGCATGTCCACCTTTGGCTCTGGGGTCGCACTTTAACAGAGACTGTCTTTCTGACCCACACTATGCCAAAGACACAAGGTCAGACCCACTTTTCACTCCCCAGCTGGAGGAATTTCAGTGTGCCAGAGAATGCTGCATTTTAGAGCAAGGCATCTTTTTGTGAGATACTCGGGTTGGAGGATGATGGTCCAAGAGTCTGTGCATATAACAAAAGAGGATAATTGTGAACAAGAACAAGAATTTACATTGTTCTTGAGGAGACAGCAAGGGTGGGCTCTACACTGGAGAAGAAAAGTCCAGAATAGGCAACAACCCCAGTTGTGTGGCCGCCGGTAAGGACTATGAAGATCAGAAGTGTCTAATGTATATTTCTAAGTTTTGTGTTGCTAGTTTGGTTGGGCTCTTGAAGAGGATTGGGCAAGGCCCAACCCTTCTGCTATTTCCCCTGAAGACTCCTCAGTTAAGACCCCTGGCCCATTGATGCTCCTGGGTGCATGGATCCTTCATGTAGAGCTCTGATTGGTGTGCAGTCCTGTTTCTTCCCCACACATGGGAAACACAGACGTGTAGGCAGGGGGTGGGGACCAAGGGGAAGGCTGGCACCTGGAGTAAATTACCCACGCTCAGTAGCACCCCTGAGAAAGCTCTCCTGAGAAGAACAGAAGTGCTGAGAGTGTGAGCTGGGTGATGGTGGCTCTATTGCTGCAGCTCGGTTTCCCAAGGACACTCAGCACCCAGCCCCTGACCTTCCTCAGCCAGCTGCCTGCGAAGTTCAAAGTGGCTCCCAGCGGAGTGTCCCATCCCCCACCTTCTCTTATCCACCCTTTCCAACCTCTCCTCTCTTCCCCATATCCAAGCAAAAGCCAGCTCTTCCCATTGGCTCTTAGGTGCTCACTTTTGCTGCTTCAGCTTTTATAGACGTGTTAGTTCTCAGTTTCTACTCCAAGAGGCTTAAAGCATTTTCATACAAAGAATGTCCCTATAAGAAATTCTGATGCTAAGTGTTAAACTATATATTTTGCCCCTGAACTACATATGTCTCCCTAAATCAACATAACCACCATTGAAAACATGATATAGGCCCTGGCCGGTTGCCTCAGTGGTAGAGCGTCGGCCTGGCGTGCGGGGGATCCGGGTTTGATTCCTGGCCAGGGCACATACGAGAAGCGCCCATTTGCTTCTCCACCCCCCCCCTTCCTCTCTGTCTCTCTCTTCCCCTCCCGCAGCCAAGGCTCCATTGGAGCAAAGATGGCCCGGGCGCTGGGGATGGCTCCTTGGCCTCTGCCCCAGGCGCTAGAGTGGCTCTGGTTGCAACAGAGTGATCCCCCAGAGGGGCAGAGCATCGCCCCCTGGTGGGCAGAGCGTCACCCCTGGTGGGCGTGCCGGGTGGATCCCGGTCGGGCGCATGCGGGAGTCTGACTGTCTCTCCCCGTTTCCAGCTTCAGAAAAATACAAAAAAAAAAGAAAGAAAGAAAGAAAGAAAGAAAACATGATATATTCATGTTACAAATGAGGAAAGTGACTCAGAAAGATAAGGCAACTTGCTCAGGGTCTCCTAGTTAGTTTCCTGATGTTCTAAAGTCAAGAAACATATGTGGAAAAGAAAGAGAAGACTGTATTATGTGATTCATATTTAGGCATTAGCTAAAGCCCAACTTAGACTTATATCCTTAAATACAGAATAATTATAAACATTTATTAATTTGGCATTCCATTGGGAAAAAAAATAATCATTTATAAGCCCAAATAAGAGTGCTGACTGCCCTACAACTATCATTCTGTGGGGGAAAAATTAAAAAACAAAACTAACTCAGGGTGGGCTCCTATTAAGTAACATATGAAATGTGCAATTCACATGTTCTGGTATAAATGAAGCAGGTGAACTCTAACTGACAGGAAGTAATGAGGGTAATAAGCCGAAGAGAAACCTCATTTTACATAACCATATGCTTTAGTTCTCAATAGGCAGGTAGAGGTAACAGTCCCACTTTATAATTCACTCGGTCGTTCTTTTCCTGATGCACCTAAATGGGTTTTCCCCTGCGGTTGTAGATAAGGTAGGCCATCTATGGGGGCTCTGTCCATGCGAGAAGGGGGGTCGGGGCCATGCGACCTCTGAAGAAGCCACGTGGGTGGTTAGTTCATGAGGTAATGAGGACTGGAGGCAGTGTGGTGCAGTCCTAGGTTCCAGTCCTGATGTGGGATTTTGGATGGAAAACAAGCTCTCTGGGCTCTAGTTGCTTTGTCCCTAAAATGGGGGAAATGGCCCATGTCCTGTAAGGCTGTTATGAAGATCAAATTGAACACAGATATCAAACATACCACACAGTATCTGCCACCTAGGTGGTCCTCTATAAAATTTAGCTCCTATTGATTTGCTGAACATTCCTTTGAGCTAGGAATAACCAATGTTTAAGGAATGATTGTTGACTTTATTTACCATCAATTTTTCTATCAGGTGCCATGTGAGACACCAGCGTTGCAGAATGGAATCAGGTGCCATCTTTCGCCCCGGGAGCTCGCTGAAGGCTCAGGGGACAGAGAACCCACACGCAGTGGCAGTCTACCTGAGAAGTGCTCCTCAGGGAGCACCGTGAGAGTCCAGGCAGACAGGAGGTATCAAGCTGTACAGACGAGCTCAGTGCTGGCTTCTAGGGGGAAGTGGCAGTGGAGAAATCAGGAGGGGTTTGTTGGTCATCGAGCCCAGATGGGAGAAACAGTCTGTACACTAATATAGATAAACCTCTGTCACTTTGTTGGAATTATCCAAATAAACATTTCTGTTTAGAGGACGCAGTTCATGTCACATTTCAGAGTCATCGGAGTGCCGTGTGGATAAAGCACGGGTGGAAGGTTAGGACCCATCCCTTGATTAGTGAGCTGGAGAAACGTCCTCACCCTGCACAGTCCTGCTACGTCCTGGGTACTAGGCGAACACCCTGAAAGCACAAATGTGCAGCCCATCCTGGGTGGGGTGGACCTAACGAGCAGCTCTAAGAAAGAGTTGGTCTGCCGGGTATCGTGTCCAAAGACCTGGCAATTTCTTGTCTAAGTTCAGGCCTGTGGCACATGCTGGTCCTTGGGGAGGCCACAGGGCGTTCCCACAAAAGGACACAGACAGGCCACATGGAATGCAAACAAGCAGGCCAGCAAGCCAGCCCCCCTTGGGGAGTTCTCAGAAAACAAACTCCAGCCGATGAAACCCAGACATCACATGAGTGTCAGAGTGGGAGCGAGCGGGGCACAAGGGACTGGATTCTGGGAGACGGAAGGAAGCAGTCAAGTCATAGTAAGGGTGACCCCTGGCTTCATTCAGCAAGACTGGTTGGAGCCCTTGTCGCAGGTCAACAGATAGCAGAAAAAAATGATTTCAATACTAAGCCCCACCCAAGCTCAGCCTGACCTGCTCACTTTTGTGACTGATCTGGGTCCTGGAAAAAGGATTTGTTTGCCTTGGAGGGGGTGGTGACCAGAAGAGAGGAAAGAAAAGTAAAGCAAGGATTCTGTCATTCCAAAAGTGTGACAATAACTGACAGTGTTTATTGATATTGGAACATATAGCGGCACACTTACCACTTAAATCTCTGGACCTTAGTTTAACTTTCCATTTTCTGTTGTGTACTTGTTCTATCCCTGGGAACCCTGGAGCATTATTAAATATTATGCTTCTTGGAGTTAGTAAAACATCACGTGAGCCAAAGTTCTTTAACACGGCTAATTTGAAGTGCCTATAGTTAAAATGTTACAGCTCACACGTGATATAGACAGGTCACGTCACTCATATCAGCATTAAGTGTGCAGGGAGCATGTAGCATCATCATTTTTCTATTAATTGATCTGATCATTGTCATTAGCTCCCATCTGCTGGGTAGAGGTGGAGAAATAACAATTAGATGTGGTGCAGTCTAGCAGTTAGTCCAATGCAGGCAGTTAAGGGTACCTTTTGGTAAATACTCAGGAACTCAAGATAAAATTCTTTACTTCTCAGATTCTACCTTCATCGCCCTACTTCTTGTAAAGGTGGTACCTGAACACTGAAGTGGCAAATTGGCGCAGGAAAATAAATAGCAGTGAGCAGACCCGATACAACAGAGTTGTCGGTGGGGTATGTTACCAGGAACAGGTAGGTCTTAGACAACATCAGGATAATGCAGAAAAATCAGGGTGGTTTCTATCGTTTGTGGTTTGCAGGATCTAGTATGGTCAATACAAACTTTTCTTTTTTCAAACAAACCATCTCAGGAATTTAGCCCTCTGCTCTGCAAGGTGATGAGCAAGAGAGAGGCAGCTGATAAAATACTGTGATGATGATGGACAACGACTATGGCGACTACTGATTCTAGTAGCACCTAACACTTGTATGTAGTACTGACTGCTAGCCAGGCATTTTTCTAAGTCCTTTCATATATAAAGCATTTAACCTTCATAACAACTCTATCATATAGGTTTCAATAATTAGTCCTATTGACATCGGCTAATGATTAGATGCGCTGGGGGCAGTGCAGATTTTTTTTTTTTTTATGTGTGTGTGAATGAAAATAGGGTAGGGAGATGATAGGGTGTGTTCTGGAAATGTTACATTTAGAACAAATGAAACTCATCGATCATTGATAATTACCCACTGGGTATCAGCATGAGGCATTTATACATATGATTTAATGCTCACAACATACCAGGGAAGCAGAAGAAAGATTAGTGCTGTTAACCTGATAGGAACTGTCATCATGTGTATTATTTTATTAAGGTTTATTCTTCCTCAACTCCCAACCTCAGGGCATGGCTGTTTAGAATCATTTTTCTGTCTTCAAGGTACTCTAAGAAAAAAAATTAGGCTAGAATGAGGCCGGTTTTTTTCCTGGCTATCGGGCTGATGGCCGAGGAGATGCCAATAAAAGACAGGAAGAGATTTCTTGGTGGATTTCACAGGGATACAGAATGGCTAACAGTTGGCTTCTTAAGGAAGAAATTGACACGGGCTTAGGTGGAATAGCCAAATCTCCTGAATTTATAAAGTGACAACTGGAGGACTGTCCTCTTTGCCTTCTCTTTGATGGGGAGGGGGCAAAAGATCCTCTAAATCCACCCAAGTTTTGTCACCCCTTTGAGATCAATGAAGAGTACAGAGTCCATCATTTAAAATAGGTTTTAAATAGAAAGTCTTCATCAGGTATTACAGCTAATTTAATCTTTCCAATCAGATAATAATAAAAGCTAACATACTGAGCTTTCAAAGGGCACCAGGCACTGTGCTAAGCACGTCAGGCACTTGCACTCAGTCTAAGATCAATCCTGCGGCGAGACCTCACATGTCATGCCCCAGTTCTGGCTTATTTCCTACCTGATGCTTCAGGATTTTTACAAGGTCTTCTCTTGTCCCGTTCTTCCAGAGCTCTACCATAAGTTTCTGTCTGGGGCTTCAGTCTCTCCACAGTTGAGTGTCTGCCTTTCTCTTGCTTGGTCTGGCCCAAGCACCACTGTGAGACTTGGTGCCCACTGCTTTGGCAGCCTCTTGGTCTACCTGATTCTCTGAATATTCCATTTATTGCCCCTCTGATTGGCCCAGCTGCTTGGACAGCAGCTGTCACTCAAGCTGGACCTTCCTGATTGGCCTGCTTGTGTGAATTCCCAGCAACACCGCAGACACCAGCCATCTCCCCCCGGCTAGGCTCTCACCCAGCATTGTGTTTAACTTTGGACTTCCAGGGCATTCCCATCCAGACTTGATGCCTTCTTATCTCTAGGTTCTTATTCTGAAATTAAATTATGATAAGGGGGCAAATACTTATTCCAGGCTTCCAATTTCCACAGCAAGGACACGTTCCACCCTCAGAAAGGAGTGATGTTGGCATGGTCATAACTGACCCTTCTTTTCATCTTGTTCATCATTCCTCTCTGCAGGAAAGGGTGACCTTCTTGGTGAGATGGAGAGAAGATGACAACTACTGGACCACCTTGTCCGGGGAAGGAGTGAGGTCCAGGGGCTTGGGTCTGGCCACCTTTGCCGCTCCCTGCTCTGACTGTCCCTTAGCCTGAAGTAGGTTCTGCCAAGTGCTGGTTATGTGTCTAATATGAGACCTAGTCCCTGTCCCCATCTCATCTCTCTTGAAGGGAAGCCAGATGGAAGCTGCACTTTGGTTTCAGGCTACTCAGAAGCGCTGCTGTCGGGGATTATTGGGTTCCATCCAGCTAGAAGAAACACTGGTACTATTCTGCTCTTCATCTACCTCCTTGTGACTTCTCTAGGAAACTAAAAGAGCAAGGTGTGATTTGATTGGCAACTGCAAGCCACCCACATATGCACTAGCTATATGCCATCTTACAGTCTCAGGTTTTCCATGAGTCTGATATGACTTCCCTCTTCACCTCTAGAATATCAGCTCTGAAAAGAGAGACTTTGTGTTCTGCTTCTGTGTGTAGCAGAAAACAGATCGGATTAACCATAGTTATCAGCCATTATGACCATTCCTGTAGCGCTCTGTAAGTCAATTCCATAAGCCATGATGTTTAAACCATCCCAGTTGCCTGATACTAGTAAAATGAGTGGCTTCTCAATAAACTGATAGCCATAGTTTAGTAAGCGACTACCTAAATGGGTTACCAAAAAATAATCCCTTCCAAAGAAAGAGCTGCTAAAGGATAAATGATGTCAACCTTTCTCCTTGGCGATGCTGGCTTCCTTCTAGCCAGGCCCAAGTGACCTCAATTACTGACCACGAGTCACTGGAGTTAAATCAAATTTGTCTGCAGCTTGGGTGGCTGCGGCGCAATCCAGGAAAGCTGCCCGTGCGGAGGGGACGTGGACACGAAATCTGCTGAAATCGATCCAGATCATGTCTGAGCTCCCGGCAGGAAGGAAGTGCCACCGCCACCTGCCTCTGCTTGGAATGACCTGGGAATAAATAAAAATTAACTTTGGTCCTTGAATGAATCGTGGAGCTTATCAGCACTTCCTTCGTGTCTCTAATGACTATTGTGAAACAAGTGTACAAAGAGTTTTGGAGGGACAGGACAGGAGGGTCATTGTTCTAAATGTCTCCTGACCAGGCCTGGAGCTTTCCACCTACTTCTCTCATATTATGTGCCACTGATGCCCTTTGTTCCCTGTGTGGGGAATAGTTGAAATAAGGAAAGAAAGCGTTTTGAACCCAGCAAGAGCTCAATAGATCACTGGGGAAGAAAGGAGGGAAAGGAGGAAAGAAGAGAGAGTTAGAGAGAGGGAGAAAATGAAAATCGTGCTGGCCAGATCATCAGTGATGACCAGACTAAGTGGGTTTCCAAGGGGCTGCAACAAGACTCTATCCAATTGTCATGCAATACGCCAGTTTCTGAACATGCTTTTTTTTTTTAATCTTCAGAACAACCTCATGGCGTATGAATCCCTATTTTACTAATGAGGCCATCTCAAAACACTTAACTTGCCCAGGATACTTAGTAAGTGAATAAAAGAGTCAGGATTCCCACCCCAAAGTGACGGATGTCAAAATCCAAGCTCTTGACACTCTTCTCTGCATGGATTCTCAGTGACAATGCCACTGGACACCAGTGGAGAACTATTATGAACCATGAACTTGATTTTGAACTAACAAGCTAGTCACCCAGCAAGTCTCCCTGAAGAAATGCACATTGAGATGGGCTTAGGAGTTGGAGCAGGGCAGGTGTTGAGGAGGGTCTTCGGAAGAACAGAAGGGAGATGCTCTAGGACAGGGGTCCCCAAACTTTTTACACAGGGGGCCAGTTCACTGTCCCTCAGACCGTTGGAGGGCCGGACTATAAAAAAAACTATGAACAAATCCCTATGCACACTGCACACATCTTATTTTAAAGTAAAAAAACAAAACAGGAACAAATACAATATTTAAAATAAAGAACAAGTAAATTTAAATCAACAAACTGACCAGTATTTCAATGGGAACTATGGGCCTGCTTTTGGCTAATGAGATGGTCAATGTCCGGTTCCATATTTGTCACTGCTAGCCGTAACAAGTGATAGACGCGCTTCCAGAGCCATGCACCGGAAGTAGTACTGTACCTGAGCGATGCCGCGCTTTGGGGCGCCACCACATACAGTAAGTACTCCAGGAGCATAGGATGCGGATGCGGATGCATCCTGTGCTCCTCTCACTGACCACCAATGAAAGAGGTGCCCCTTCCGGAAGTGTGGCGGGGGCTGGATAAATGGCCTCAGGGGGCTGCGTGCGGCCTGCGGGCCATAGTTTGCGGACCCCTGCTCTAGATTATGGGATACTAACGTAAGCTCTATTGGTTTTGGTCTTTGCTGGCCCTCTGAGCACACAGAGGCTCTCCTCGGAAAACACTCTGCCTCGGGTGCCTTAGCATCATCTTTCTGATGCTCTATCAAAGACAGAATGGGCCAGAGCCCTCACTGCTGATAGCATGCCTGTGTAGGAAAAGATGCAGGATATATGATATTTTTCATGAAATGATTTGGGCTGGAGCTCAACCAATTTAGCTATACATTAAAAAGTCCGCAACAATGTAGGAAATGCAGAGAAGAAGAAAACAATATTTCGATGAAATGGCTCATCAGACATGCCACTTAGAACATGGATGGTTGTAAGGCTAACACCACGGTCAAAATCAAGAGGGATGAGTACACCTGGGGTTTTGATATCCAACCTTGACACTAATTTTCTCTTTTAAATGATGATTCTAAATAAATGTGTGTGAATACCAGTCTCAGAAATCCGAAGCAGCTGCAGAGAATTGTTTGCTTTAATATAATTGGAAGCTTGGTGAGCCAAACCAGCTCTTTCTGAAACTTCTTTTGTTTTGTTTCACTAGCATTGTTTTCAACAAAGAGGAAGACATCCCTTACATACTGACATATGGTACCTTCTATTTATAACAAGATTAACAATTCATTCGTACCGTGATTGAATCCTGCTTTATTGAGATGTCACAACAGATTCTCACTACCTACAAAGGGAAAGACTTACAAATGATAATATTATGACAGGCAAGACACCTAAAAGTAAATGAATCATAATTGATGACAATTAGAAAGAGTTCAGCACAAACAAAGCATCATAGCAATGATGGCAAACAGGATTCATCTCTTGCAAGGGAATATTACCACGGAAAAATTCTACCGAATTTTTACCAGAAACTTAAAATCCATTCAAACCTATTCATTAATTCATTAATAGTGCTTTTTTTTTTTTACACCTTTTCTTCATAATATGTGAAGGGCCTTTATGGTTTCAGTGCTTCCGCATATGTTTATATTCTGTTCCGCAGCTTTCTAGGAGTCCCTTATTTTTAGCTCCTTATTTTATAAGGGGAGAATTGATGGACCTTCCAAATGATCTGGAAAAAATAAAAGCACAAGCATCATTTTTGACTTCTCCTCCTTTCTCCACCACGCATTACTCAGCAGAACATCAAACCTGCTCAATATTTACTGAATCTCTCCATTCCCACTACCTCTGCTACTCTCACTTCAAACAAAGCCAATGTTATTTTACCTGAGAGCTGTTGCTTCCTCCCTGGCCTGATGCCTACAATTGATTACTCAGAGTAATCTTTCTAAAGTGCTTAAAAATTCCTCCATGGCTCCCAAGTGCTCTTAGCATCAAGGTTAAATGTCAAGGTCCTACCATGCTGCTCTAGACGTGGATTACACAATGATGAGAGCAGACTCCCAAGCAACCTTTTGGAGCACCTGACCCTTCTCTAAGTGTTACCTTCTCTTCCTATTGCCTCTCTCAGCACATCCCAAACCATTCCCCTTGGCCTCTCTATACTTTTAACCCTAAAGATGTCTTCTCAGTTCTTCCAGCATGCCACATTCTTCCCCTCCACATCCCAGGGCCTCAACATGGGCAGTGGCTGCTCTCTGCCTGGAAATCCTCAGCAGTCCCCCTACCAGTCCTAGCCTCCCACACACTCTGCTGGATAGCAGCAAGTAAGTTGTTTTGTCTCTGCTTCACTGTCACCTCCTCCAGGAAGCCTTCTTTGACTACTCCTGTCCCCTTACCTACAGCTGGGCCAGATCACTTTGTAAAATATCCTCTTTTACTTCTCACACTTCCTTTGTGTCCCTCAACACAACTGAAAAATTGTGTTTACTTTTTCTGGTTGATGCTTATCTCTACCTCAATACTGAAACTCTGTCCAGGACAGGGACTGTATCTAAGTTATTTATATTTGTGTCCCCTGGGGCTTCATTTGCTGGATGAACAAATCTAATTCATACTAACTCCCTCATTAGCAGATAATGTAGTTGACTTCCCATGGTAAGCAGTACAATGACCGCCAAGAAGTCTCGATCTGGGCCCTGGCCAGTTGGCTCAGCGGTAGAGCGGTAGAGCGTTGGCCTGGCGTGCTGGGGACCCGGGTTCGATTCCCGGCCAGGGCACATAGGAGAAGCGCCCATTTGCTTCTCCACCCTCCCTCCTTCCTCTCTGTCTCTCTCTTCCCCTCCCACAGCCAAGGCTCCATTGGAGCAAAGAATGGCCCCGGGCGCTGGGGATGGCTCCTTGGCCTCTGCCCCAGGTGCTAGAGTGGCTCTGGTCGCGGCAGAGCGACGCCCCGGAGGGGCAGAGCATCGCCCCCTGGTGGGCATGCCGGGTGGATCCCGGTCGGGCGCATGCGGGAGTCTGTCTGACTGTCTCTCCCCGTTTCCAGCTTCAGAAAAAAAAAAAAATAGAAAAAAAAAAAAAGTCTCGATCTGAGTCCATGGAACCTGTGAATATGTATACCTTACATGGTAAAGGAACTTTGTGGCTGTGATTACATTAAGGGTCTTGAGATGAGGCAATTACCTTGGATGATTGGATGTGTCCAATGTAATTATGGGTCCTTATAAAAGGAAGGCAGGAGAGTCCATGCCAGAGTTATGCAGCATGAGAAGGACTCCATCAGCCATTGTTGGCTCTGCAGATGGAGCAAGTGGCCAAGGCCAAGGATTGAGAGTGACTTCTAGAAGCTGAAAAGAGGAAGAAGACAGATTCTCCCCTAAAGCTGCAAGAAGGAACAAATCCTGCCAACACCTTGATTTTAGTCTCATGAGACCCACTTCTGACTTCTGACCTCAGAACTGCAAGATAATTCATTTGTGGTGCTTTAAGCCACCAGGTTGGTATTTGTTCAAAAATAGCAGTGGCAGAGCCAAAGCTGGAATCTGAGTGTCTAGACCTCCCAGCCCCCTACTCTTTCCACCACACTCCCCGGCCTCTGTCTCCCAAGGCTTGTTGGTTTTCCAGTTGTCATCTTTTTGAGAGGAAGAAATCATTAGAGATGCAGCTGCTTACATACAAGAGCATGTGCACGAGGCATGGCTGCACAGAAGTGAATGTGCCAGAGAAGGCGTGCGGGCTTGGAGAGCTCTGAATAGCCTCATACTAGAATCCCAGGGGCGGGCCAGAGGTCCCAGGCCAGTCACACGGGCACGCCATCTCCTCCTATCTGTGCGCACAAAGCCTGACAAGGTCTTGTTCCTGTTTCAAAGCACTCCCTCTTTTCAGAGCTGTTTCATATTGTCTCTGCCATCACAAGTTTAAAAAAAGAAAGTTAATTAAATATGGAACAAGACTGAGCAACATCTTTTAAACCATCATGTCATTAGAACTGGAATCCTTGGAGAGCTGCTTAAAAGGGGTTTGAGAACAATGACTGTTCAATCAGATATTTATGGGCATAGTTATGTAAACACACTCTTTATTGTCTATGTATATTTAATATAATTATCAGTTTTGTAGTTGGACTCTCCAGAGACCCAACAAATCACAGTGTTGCTTTGAAAATGTCAGCAGAAAAGACAATTATGTTGCTAGCAAATATTCATAAATTATATTAAAAAGTCCTCTGGAAGTATCCCCTATGTTGCAGAATCCTTCTCAGTAACTGAATAATCCTTTTATTTCTTTGATTTAAGGATGGCTTTAGAAGCAAGAAGTTTCTTCAGGAAACCTTAAAAACACGAGTCTGGCAAAGGAGCGGGTCAGCCTTGAATAACAAGAGCATGTGCCTTACAGAAAATTAAGACAATTCAGCCATGGTCTTCCTGTTATGTCCCCATAATCGGTTCAGATACGCATACACCCATACAATCCAGGTAGACACACCAGCTCACATAACCAATGAGCAAATTTTATTTCTTAAAATACCCCATTAAGAAGAGAAAACAAATTCAACCCCTTCGCTCTTTTAGCAACGACTTAGAACCATAAGTCTTTCCTATGGCATTTTTCTTTAGAAACTATTTATAGTATTTCCCATTTTTCCTCTCTAATCATTTTTTTTTCTCATTATGCACATGCAGAAATAAGTGGAGAATTGGGAAACGGCTCAGTAAATTAAAATGCACCAGGCTCTTGCTAAACCAATATGAGTGGTGTAGGTTGATAAACACCTAGTAAGCATTCACAAATCACTTCTATTGCAAGATATACAATGTGCAAATCAACATCTTAATTAGCAGCTAATGACATTTGGAAGGAAAGGTTAATGTTAAGCGCACAAAAGCAGTGTGGTTAAAAAACATTAGATTTTTTTTTTCCTGCCTTCTTATAAGAAATAAAAAAGGAAAGAAAAGATATCCAGTGATTATAATAGGTGTTATAAATAAACATGTATTGGCAATTTGAAGCATCTTAATTATAGGAGGCCTGTATTGATATGCTACCTTTCACTGAAGGAGTTCAAAGTGCTCTGCCTATATCTCATTTATCCTCAAAATGCCCCTCTGAGGGTAAGTTTCCACAGGCAAAATGAAGTGGAGAGTTGAGGCAATTATCAACATAATTCAAACCCAAACCCCTGTTAATGAGGAATGAGTAGAGTTTCTGAGAGATTGAATTTCCTGATTGGTTTTCTATGTAGATCACAGTCCCTAGAAACTGTGTCCCTTTTGCACTGCACTGTCCCTGGCAGACAGCCTACAGCCAGTCCCCTCTGTTTAAAAGGCTGACCTCCGGCCCTGGCCGGTTGGCTCAGTGGTAGAGCGTCGGCCTGGCATGCAGAAGTCCCGGGTTTGATTCCCGGCCAGGGCACACAGGAGAGGCGTCCATCTGCTTCTCCACCCCTCCCCTTCTCCTTCCTCTCTGTCTCTCTCTTCCCTTCCCGCAGCTAAGGCTCCATTGGAGCAAAGATGACCCAGGCGCTGGGGATGGCTCTGTGGCCTCTGCCTCAGGCGCTAGAGTGGCTCTGGTTGCAACATAGCGATGCCCAGGATGGGCAGAGCATCACCCCTGGTGGGCAGAGCATCGCCCCTGGTGGGCGTGCTGGGTAGATCCCGGTCGGGCGCATGCGGGAGTCTGTCTGACTGTCTCTCCCCATTTCCAGCTTCGGAAAAATAAAAAAAAAAAAAAAAAAAAAAAAGGCTGACCCCGTGTTGCACAGTTAACCTCGCCTCTCAGCTCAGCGTCATGGTCTCCCACCACCTGCCCCTCCCCCTCCCAGGGCTCAGCTTCCAGATTTGCCCCAGCCCCCTGCCTTCACTCCTACGCTGTCCCCATCCCAATCCTCCTTCTCCCCACCTTGCACTTGTCCACCTTACTGCTTCTTTTAGATCAAGTTCCTCCTTGAAACCTCCTTAGATAAAGAGCAAAAGAACATTTTTTTTTCTGATTCATTAGATTGATTTGCTGATCAGTTTTAACATGAACTATTAGACAGTATCTGTGTAGTTTTAATTACAATGACTTTAGTCAAATTGCCCTCATCCAGTTCAGATTGTGACTCAGGCACTCATTGAATGGGTTCTGCATATCTTACCTCCCTCCTCAGACCTGTCGTCATCATGCGTCAAGAAACTGACACTCAGCAGGCCACTGTCTCCTCCCCATAGCCCTTCCTTGACTAGTCTACCTCCACTTGCCTTGATTTCCCACAACTGCTCTTTCCCATCACTCCCCGCAGGCAACTAACAGGTAATGAGATTTCCTGTAGCCTTGAGGGCAAGGAGTGCATTGCAGACAGTGACTAGGAGCTGCTCCTCAGGCCTTGAGCACAGTCATGGACACGCTTCCCAAGCCCCTCAGCTCAGCTCGGTTCCCTTCCCATGTCTCACTCAGAGGAAGGGGAAGCTCAGGCCTGTGTGCTTCACGTTCCTCATTACTCCGCACTGCAGCCCCAAAACTCCAAAGAAAACACAACATATAGAAATGGCATGGTCCACATTCCTAGCTGGGAGAGAGCCGGTTCTTTTATAAACACTTCATCTATCTTGTTCCCCACTCTATCCCAGGCCTGGCAGAGCATGGGGCACAGAACGCCTCGCCTCACACGAGGGGATGGGATGGCCCTCCCAGTTGGCAGGGAGGATAGGTGGGAAGAAATACGAAGGTGAGAACCTGTTTGCTAAAGATAGTTGAACTGTAGACCCGAATTTTATGGATGAATTAGTTCTTACAAATTGACAGCAAAACAGCAATATCTTAAAATTATATCACATTTTCCTCCTCACAATTTATTTTCATATTCATTATCCTGGCAATTCCTATAGCCCAACTATGGTTAGTTATTATGGTCTTTATTTTAGAAGAGCACAGGTTGAAGGGACTTTTCCAAGGCCACATAAAAAATTCAGTGAGAATGGCAATGAAGAAAAGGCTCCAGATTACCACTCCATCCATTCTCCTTTTTCCTGCATCGATTCAGCCAGATTAGATTTAGTTACCAATGTATTGCATTTAAATTATTTATTTTTATGCCTCCCCACCAGACTGGGGGCTATCTATAATTTATCTGTGTCCCACAGGCCCCCAAAAAGGTTGGCAAACAAAGGCTCAGTGAGATGCTTGTTGAATGAATGTTGAATGTTCCTGTGCTTGCTTTGAAGGTCAATGCCACTAGACTTCAGACCACGTGTATTTTGTTTTCATTAAAGGAACACTCCTAGGTTTGCACTGTCCTCATTGTTCTATTCACTGGCATCCCACCATTTTTTTTGGTGTCATCTTTACTGAAAAAGGCTGTGATAATATTTTTAACTGATAAAAAAGGATACTACTCTTGATCTTAGCCAAAAGGCTGAGAAGTGATTGTGATATTTTAAGAGAGAAGTCAATTAATTTAGATGTTAGTGGTAACAGAATAATTTCTGCCCCTTGGTACAATTTGCAGGCTGTAGGCATAAGAAAGGAGAGGCAGAAATGGGGAAAGGGACACTGGGGGTGGCAATAAAGGAACCAGAAACAGAAATAAAGAGGTTGAGAAAGAGAGGCCGGGAGCAGTTGCATACCTGGTTGGGAGAAGCAGCATGCGGCCATAACCACCTCAGGCATCTTGTGGTCACACCCATTGCATAGGTGTTTATCCTTGTCTTAACAGTTGAATGTCTCCTAGCTGGCTTACCCTAAGTTAATACTCTCACAGGTGAGGAATGGTTGGGTTTAATTAAGACTTGGACCTTTTTAGAGCTTCTTGGGAGGTTGATCAAGGTTAGCTTATTGTGTGAAGATAGATTGGTCACTGGGATTGGTAATTTGGTGGCTTTTTCCTCAAGCCATTTTTTTTTAGCTAAAATCTGAACTATTGCCGTGCTCTCTTAGGCCCACTGCCTTTTGTAAATAATAATTTTTAAAACCTGGAAATGTAAAGAGACTTGTTGGGTGCAGATTTAAGATATGAAAAGTGAGTTAAGGCAGAGTTAGACCCCTTCTTCCCAAATGTCCAAGATTGGGTTGGGTATCCCTCCACATGCGCCATGGCACCCCAGACTTCACTCACTCCCATGTCATGTGAGTTGCCTCTTGCTCGTTTCCTCTCTAGCCAGAAGCTCCTGTGGCTGGGGTCTTTCCCACTCAGGGGTTCCTGGCGAGCTCCTGTGGCTGGGGTCTTTCCCACTCAGGGGTCCCTGGCGAGCTCCTGTAGCTGGGGTCTTTCCCACTCAGGGGTCCCTGGCGAGCTCCTGTGGCTGGGGTCTTTCCCACTCAGGGGTCCCTGGCGAGCTCCTGTGGCTGGGGTCTTTCCCACTCAGGGGTCCCTGGCGAGCTCATGTGGCTGGGGTCTTTCCCACTCAGGGGTCCCTGGCGAGCTCCTGTGGCTGGGGTCTTTCCCACTCAGGGGTCCCTGGCGAGCTCCTGTGGCTGGGGTCTTTCCCACTCAGGGGTCCCTGGCGAGCTCCTGTGGCTGGGGTCTTTCCCACTCAGGGGTCCCTGGCGAGCTCCTGTGGCTGGGGTCTTTCCCACTCAGGGGTCCCTGGCGAGCTCCTGTGGCTGGGGTCTTTCCACTCAGGGGTCCCTGCTGAGCTCCTGTGGCTGGGGTCTTTCCCTCTCAGGGTCTTTCCCTGGCGCCTAGCCTGATGCCTGGAACTGAACAGCCTACAGCCAGGAGAGAATGGATGCATGGATAGTAAATGCAACAGCTCCAGTTCAATAGCAGGTTTAGGACATCTCAAAGAGACAAGAAATGCAAAGTGCCTACCATCCTGTAGTTTCTCGATTAGCAAAGCTTCTCAGTTTTCAGAATCTGCAGGAAGTAAGAGTGCCTACTCTGTGACAGACATGTCTCAATTATTATTTAATCTCTGCAATGACCACACATAGTGTGTATTCTTACCTGCATTCCCTAAGGAAGCTCTCAGAACAGCCTGGTCAGAGGCTCACAAACAGGATCTGAAATCAGATCTGTCCCAGCTCACGCTTTTCTCCTCCATAATACTATCTTCTTGAGAAAACTAGCTGCTGCCTCCTCCTCATCATTCTTCCTAATCCTTCTCTTTCTGCTTTTCTTTCTCCTTTTCCTTCTTAATTTTGGGGTTACTGGTCATGCGGCCTTTCACAGAGGAAGTGTATGTCTCTTAGGGACATCTTGACATCACAAACTGATATAAAGTAGTCACACTCTTCATGTGAAGGCAGATAGGCTGTTTAGATATTTTTATCTTATGTTCTAGAAAAACACAGGACTGATGGAAATAAGACAAAGAAAGAAGAAAAGTCATTTCTCCAGGAAATATGTAATCCCCAGGCAAAAAGTAACAATTCAAGGGAACAATTCAATGATTGTCTGGGGGTCAATCATTCTGAGAATCAGTGCATTTCTCAGAGTTTCTGGAGAAGAGAAAGAAAAAGTGTTATATTACCTAATTCCTTTCTGCAGTTCTGACTGGACAGATTTCTGTACTTCCTGCCTGAAATGTTTATGAGGTGTTGCCATGAAGAATGAGAGACCCGTGATGTCTTCCATGCAATGGCAGAGCCACGAGAGGGAGAGGTGAGGGGCTTTGCTCCGTGCTCTCGTAGCATATGTCAATGTTAGAGCACTTGTGGCTAAAAGGCTACTGTATGTATAAATTATTATCATTATTGCAGTAACAGAGAGTATGTCATTACATTTACGGGATGCCTGAAAGCCTCAAGAAATTCGTGGTGAAAAGTGATTTGCCAGAGTTTTGAAAGCCAGCAAGGGGTTTGGGGATAGTCTAAGCAGGAGACCAGAAGACCTTGAAGATTGTGGCAGGTGCACAAGTGTGACATGTGCATGTATACATGCATGTATGTACATGTAAACACCACACGCTTGTGTGTGTGCATGCACATGTGTGTGTATGTCTTTGTGCATTTATGTGTGCATTCCTGAGACTAAACGCTATAGGGCATGAGAACAAAATTGTGGAGAAGAAAATTAAAGCAAAGAGGCAGCATAACTACCTTTGGAAATGCTGGTGCCCTGAGGAGTTTAAGAAAGATACTGTCTAGTGGTCCAGGGAAGGGGTTGGTACTTGGGCTTTTGGCACTTAAATCCTTACTGGAAAAGTCAGTAAATTGTCTAGCTCAATGGTTTTCAACCTTTTTACACTTGGGGACCGGGGAAAATAGAATTATTTCAGGGACCGCTAAGACAGAAATCACCATGAACATAAGCGAATTCATTTTTGTACAACAACAGGATAGTTAACTCTTTCGTGGACCAGCACATAATTTTCAGCAGACTGGGCTGCAGGTCTGCGGTTGACAAACACTGGCTCTAGCTAGCTCTTTCAAGAGGAACCAAATAAACACTTCTCCGTGAATTCCGCACAGATGATTTGAGATAGGGCTACTATTGATCTGAATTTACCAGGTAATTTTTTTCAAGTTCTCCTTTCCATCCTGAAAAAGGAAAAACCAACAAAAAATCCTGCAACATTTTTGTTTGTGTTTTTGTTTCAGGCAAGAAATGAGATCACTGGTGAGAAAAGGTTTTACTTACCATAAATACGAACAATGTTGAAAAGCTTTGGTGATAGTATAGCTAGCGTTCACCTTAATGACCTCCCCAAAGCATCAAGTAGAAAGCGCCTTTGAGGAGATGGAGAAAGAGAATGAGGGTTGGCTGGGGGTTACTGTATTGTCCCCTGCTTGCCTGTTACCTCGTGGGAAGCCCAGTTTTCCTCAAGGGGCCACATGTTGGTGAGGGGCCCAGCCTCTTGCTCTCACATTCTGTATTAGAAGATATGTTACCAATTGGTGGTCTTCATGGATCAAGTCACTCTTGTATCGCCTGACCAGGCAGTGGCGCAGTGGATGGAGTGTCAGACTGGGATGCAGAGGACCCGAGTTCGAAACCCTGAGGTCACTGGCTTGAGTGTGGAGTCACTCAGTCTGTTATAGCTCCCCAGTCAGGTTACACGTGAGAAAGCAATCAATGAACAACAAAGGTACCGCAATGAAGAATTGATGCTTCTCCTCTCTTTCCTTTCCTGTCTGTCTCTCTCTTTCCCTCTCTCTGTCGCTCTCTCTGTCTCTGTCACACATACATACACAAAAAATCATGTAGCTTATTTTTCTTGTATCATATCTTCTTTGTTATCTGAAAAAGGTTGCTGTCTGGAGTTTTATTTCCCTTTCCATCTGAGAAAAACAAACCCAACCTCACTTATTTTTCAATTTTTCAGGCCACATTCATCAACAAAAATATCTAGTTTTTCCTTGTCACCACCACCCTCTGCCCATAGATGTGCCCCTCACCAAGGAATGTCTGCCACCCCACAGCCAAAGGGAAATGTATGATGGGGGCCTTTCATGGGTCCATGGAGGAAGGCAACTAACTGAGCCCAGCAAGGTGCAGCTGACCACAAGTTTCTGTGGCTTTGGCTCAGGCCTTGCTCTGCTACCACTTGGTTCTAGAAATCTACAACAAGTCGCTTCACTCATCTGAACTTCCAGTACTATGTAAGTTGAACTCAATAATGTCCAAAGTTCTTTCTTGTTCCATACTTCTCCAAATCATATAATTCTCTAAATCACATAATTTTGCAGGTACCTCATGATATACAAAGCCAGTCTTATCATTACCCTAAATGACTGGCTAAGATATCTTAGCTGGCTAATGTTTTAAAAGGGTTAGGCAGGCCCTGGCCGGTTGGCTCAGTGGTAGAGCGTTGGCCTGGCGTGCGGGGGACCCAGATTTGATTCCTGGCCAGGGCACATAGGAGAAGCACCCACTTGCTTCTCCATCACCCCCCTCCTTCCTCTCTGTCTCTCTCTTCCCTTCCGGCAGCCAAGGCTCCATTGGAGCAAAGATGGCCCGGGCGCTGGGGATGGCTCCTTGGCCTCTGCCCCAGGCGCTAGAGTGGCTCTGGTTGCGGTAGAGCATCGCCCCCTGGTGGGCAGAGCATCGCCCCCTGGTGGGCGTGCCGGGTGGATCCCGGTCGGGCGCATGCGGGAGTCTGTCTGACTGTCTCTTCCTGTTTCCAGCTTTAGAAAAAAAAATACAAAAAAAAAAACCCAATAAAAATAAAAAAATAAAAAATAAATAAAAGGGTCAGGCAGAACTAATTTGAAATCTTGTTCAAAATTTTGAACAAGATTTCAAATGTTTCTGGCTTTCTTAGTACTTCATCTTCTTCCAAAAAGAACTTCAGTAACAACCTAGAATTTCCTTTCTCCAAATAGGCTTATCCTTAAGCATCTCAGACTTATAGAAATGTTGGCTATTCATAAAACTAACATTACGTCCCATATTCCCTTTGACTAGCTCTTGCAAGCGATTAAGGAGATAAGAAAGCTTCTTTTTGCTCAAGAGTTGGACCCTAAGCTGCAAAGCCGTCTTAGGAACACTGAGATACAGAGCCCCTGTGCAAGCAATGACAAAGAAGGGCCGTGTGTTGCGTCCTCTCTGCCTGACAGGAATGGGCTGGCTGGGAGGGAGAAGGGTCCGGCAGACACGATTGCACTGCAATGTCTTCCACGGCCAGGGGAGGGAGAAGCATGTGCCATCTACATGCCATGTCTTCCCCTGGGATAAATAATGAAGAAGAATTTAGTTCAGACTAAATATTAGTATAACCAAGTCCTACAGACTAAGAAGAAAGGATAAAAATGTGGAGGAAAAAGAGGTGGTTCAGAAAGGAGCACCCTGAGCGGGGGGAAATCAAAGGACATATATAATACTCAGTGACAGAGGATAAAGGTCTGGGAAGCAGGCTGGTAATACAACTGAGCTCAAGAATCCCAACGAGGTCATGGCTAAGCATCTGAAATAAGTTCTTCAACCAGGGACCATGGAAAGCTGAAAGAAAAAAAAAAGAAGAAGAAGAAGATTCACATCAGGAAGTCAAAAAAGCTATGTTCACCTGGGGATCAGATAACTTAAACTCTGTTGAAAGGACTGTCAATTTGGGAGAAAAATGTCCTTCCACAAGAAGCAGCAAAAACAGAGGCTCCAGTGGAATTGTAGGAGCTGAGCAGACTCAGGGCCCGGGAGCTTGGAGCTGCTATTGGTGGGAGTGGAGCCTATGGTGGGGGAGTGCTTGCAAGCCAGGCCCGGCAATGACTCTCAGGGTTCCCAGCCTAATAAATGCTTTCACACCCAAGGGAAGACTTGAACAAGCCATCAAAGAGGCCTTGTGCAGCTGAAAGATGGAACTGAAGTGAGATCTGGAGTTGTTACCTCTTAGATGTTTCTTGAGCCTTTAACTGTCCCCAAGGCCACTATGGGGGTTGAGGAAACCAGCACTTCAGAGCTGTTCCCAGTCGCTTCTATTGACAGTTCCACTCTTCTCCATTTGTGCAAGACTCTGTGGTGTGCTCACAGCCTCATTTTCTCCTGGGTAAGAATCTATTTCATAGCCTGACAAGGAGGTGGCACAGTGGATAGAGCATCAGACTGGGATGCGGAGGACCCAGGTTCAAGACCCCGAGGTCGCCAGCTTGAGTGTGGGCTCATTTGGCTTGAGCAAAAAGCTCATCAGCTTGGATCCAAGGTCGCTAGCTCGAGCAAGGGGTTACTCGGTCTGCTGAAGGCCCGCAGTCAAGGCACATATGAGAAAGCAATCAATGAACAACTAAGGTGTCGCAACAAAAAACTGATGATTGATGCTTCTCATCTCTCTCCGTTCTTGTCTGTCTGTCCCTGTCTAACCCTCTCTCTGACTCTCTCTCTGTCCCTGTAAAAAAAAAAAAAAAGAATCTATTTCACATTGGAAGCCTTTTCAGACCTACTGCTCTTCTTTTACGAAGATTAATATGGCGCAGATCACCTATGTTCTTGTCCTTTTCTTGTTTTATAAATGTGCCACCAGCTTTTCTTTACTAGTTTTCTAACAGGTCTCTCTTCTTTGAAGTTGGCTATAGTGAAAAACTTTAATCTTTTTTTTGTGGCTGGAGAAAATGTGAAGTCAAGGACAGATTCTGCTGTTATGACATGTTGTAACCTACCCTACCCTTTCTTAAAGTCTATTCCTACTGGTGGTTGCTTCCAGACTGGCTCAAGAGATGTGTTATGTGTACCTAGCAGCGTGCATGTGGGTCATAAACAGACTCTTTGGAGCTTGCTGCAGGATAGTGGGGACACCAAGTCAGAAGGTGCACCACTGAGACTGAATCCAGCTGCATTCATAATGAAAAGATATTCCAGTTTGCTAAAATCCTGACATATGACTTTGCCCAAGAACAACCTACAGTTTGATTTTTCCTTTTGGTTCTGGCCCCAGCTGTGTCATTTGCTGTGTTTAAAGTTAGCCGTAGCATGAATCAAAGTTTGATTTCATCTAGAAGGTGTTGAGTGATTGCTATGTGTCATGCATCTCACTAAGCTCTGGGAAACAAGAGATAAAAGATACATTTCTCAGGAAGTTTCAGTTAATGTATATGCATGTATTTAACTCATTTAGCTGGATTCTACACTAGGCATGGATGAAAAGCAATGAATGCAACACAGTCTTTTCCCTAAAATCATTACAAATAAACAATTCACTGCAACAAACATCTCTGATCTAGTGGGGAGATCAAGAATAGTAACTTTAATTCCAGTAGTCTACTCATGAGGAGAACATTCAAGGTTATCAGGGGAGGCTGCTCTGAGGAGGTGGGCTTGCAGGATCTTGAGGATGCTGGCCCTTAAGGGCTTCTTATTGAGAGGAGGACCCTAGTGCATGACCAACCAAGTACCTAGGTTTCCAAAGTCACTTCTCTCTCATTTCAGCTGGTCCTTTTCATCCAATTAGTCTTTCTTCCCTTTCCTGTCTGATTTCTCCTTGCATCAGTGAGGACATACAAAAAACCTAGAGATTTTTTTCTGTGCAGGTAGCTCTCTTCTCTCAGATGTCTGAAAGATTGAGTTTCACAAAAGGTTGTTAGACGGTTTTGTGATTCTCTATTACCCTTCTGCCTTCTGTCTTCCCCAGGCGTACCTCCACTCTGTTAGAAATGAAGGCATTGAGTGTGGAACTACACTCTCTAGTTTTCAAGGGAAAACCTTATGGAGGATTGCTCCTCACAGCAACTAATGAGTATTTGTTGGTGGCATGGCTTCAGAAAGCCCATGCGTCTCTGACTTTATATGGGAACTTTCAATCGCGGTTTTATTCTGTTTTTGGCTCCAAGACAATAATCCCATTGGTCTGCTGTACCTAATGACCAGAATTTTATTTATGTTATTACTGCTTTTGGACATTTCTTGGATGTTTGATACTGTTACCTGAACATTTTTATTGCAGCTGACAAACACCTGTATTGGTCTATCTTGAAAAGTACTTTCCTGTTTGAATCTTATTTTCTCAGTGTACAGAATTTTATTGTTTTTGAACCTCATGTTTCTACTGTGACCTAAATTGTTTCTTGAAGCACATGGAATTGGGACAGGGACTCTTTTACTTAGAATTTAGATACTTTTTTTGGACAGCATTGTTTTCTAGGGCAGATTCAATCTATATTGGAGATATTTAGATCATGGCCCAAATTTTCCTATAATGAGCATATTTTCCATCTTCTGCTTTCTGGTTTTGTTGAAAAAGTAGTTATGCCAGAGTCTTACAAAAGAACACCTGGGTCAAACCCCTCATAGTTAATACAACACATGTGAATGTGAGGCCCAGGGTTGTTGGGGGGCACCAGCCCAGCAATTGCATTAAAGCACAGACTCACTTCTTTTATGATGGGGGCAGCCTCCTTCCAGTTTATGGTAGCTAACTATGTTTTATTTTGTTTCAGTAAATCAAAACAGCAGATTGTAACTAGAGGAAGTTTCAACATGGCTAACATAGAAAGTAGGCCATTTTTATACAAACATATGTTACCGTATGAATAATGTGTTAGGAAGAAGTCTAAAACTCTATCTACAAGGGGAAAAGAGAAGGCTGGAAAGAAACAATCCAAAATATTGACCATGAAGAGACTGGGAATGATATATTCTCTATATTTTTTCATTTTCAAAACTTTTATATGTGTGTGTTGTGTTTTTAGGGTAATATATACATAGAGGTTTAGTAATTCGCTTGGGCTCTGTGCTGGGCTCTGATTAGATGATAAGGAGACGTCGTCTTTGCTTCAGAATTATCACAAGTAAACAATTGACTATAACAAAGTACTATAATTAATGTATGACAATGCTTACAGGGGTTCAAGAAAGAAAATGATGTGGGAGCTCATATATTTTGTTACATTTATTCCTAAGTATTCCATATTTTGGATGCTACAGTAAAATGGAGTTGTAATTTTAATTTCCTTTTACAATTATTCATTGCTAGCATATATGGATGCAATTGGTTTTTTATATGGATTTTGAATTATTTGACTTAGTAAATTTATTTATTAGACCTAGTAACATTTTTGGTAAAGTCTTTAAAATTTTCTATGTGCATGATCGTAGAATAATAATCAAATGAGGACATATTTTTCCAACATATATATATATATGAATGGCTAATAAGCACATGCAAAGAAACTCAAAATCACTAATTAGCACAATGAGCTATTACTACAAAGCCATTAGAATAGCTAAAATAAAGTTTTGGTGAGGATGTAAAACAATTGAAATTCTCATATGCTGTTAGGTGGGAATAGAAAATGTTATGATCATTTTCGTTTTTTTTAACAAGAGAGACAGAGACAGAGAGGCAGAGAAAGGGACAGATGGAGACAGACAGGAAGGGAGAGAGATGAGAAGCATCAATTCTTTGTTGTAACCTTGGGCTTCAAGCCAGCGACCATGGGGTCATGTCTATGATCCCGCACTCAAGTCAGCAACCCTGCACTCAAGCTGGTGAGCCCCTGCTCAAGCCAGCAACCTCAGGTTTTGAACTTGGGTCCTCTGAGTCTCAGGCTGATGCTCTATCCACTGCAGGATCGCCTAGTCAGGCTGTTATGATCACTTTAAATCTCTTCATTCCTTATTACAATGTCTAGAAGCTTAAGTACAATGCTAAATTGAAGTGGTGAGAGTAAACATTCCTTCTTGTTCCCACTCTTAGTGGAAAACATTCTGTGATTTGCTATTTATTTTGTTGATGACATTAGCTAAAGGTTTTTATAATAAACATTCTTTTTATCAGTGTAAAGAAGTTTGCTCCAATTATTAAGTTTTCTCTTATAGTTTTCATTATAAATAGATGTTGAAATTTCTCATCTATTGAGATTATCTTTTTGTCTTTTTTTTTTTTTTTTTGTATTTTTCTGAAGCTGGAAATGGGGAGAGACAGTCAGACAGACTCCCGTATGCGCCCGACCGGGATCCACCCGGCACACCCACCAGGGGCGACGCTCTGCGCACCAGGGGGCTATGCTCTGCCCCTCCGGGGCGTCGCTCTGTCGTGACCAGAGCCACTCTAGCGCCTGGGGCAGAGGCCAAGGAGCCATCCCCAGCGCCCGGGCCATCTTTGCTCCAATGGAGCCTCGGCTGCAGGAGGGGAAGAGAGAGACAGAGAGGAAGGAGAGGGGGAGGGGTGGAGAAGCAGATGGGCGCTTCTCCTGTGTGCCCTGGCCGGGAATCGAACCCGGGACCTCTGCAGCCAGGCTGACACTCTACCACTGAGCCAACCGGCCAGGGCTATCTTTTTGACTTTTTAAAAAATACATAAATTATGTTGATTTAGTATTGTATGTTAGACGAGTCTTTAAATCCCTTTTGTTTAAGAAATATTCACTTTTTATGTTTTGTTGGAGTTGTACTATTTTTAAATATCCTTTTCTATTAAGATTTCTTTTTTATTAGTAATACAATTGAAATCTTAAACACATAAAGTAATGATGTTGTAGAAACATTTTCCAAAGCCTTAGCACTATCTACATGGACCTTTTCTTCCTCTTCTGACACAATCCACAGCAGCTCTCTGACTGGCCCGCTGGTACATTAAATTCACAACCACACCCCCATCAGTCATCCTTACTAGAGCCAGTAGGATCTTTTAGGTCAAATATATGATGATGGAAAGAGACTTGACTTTGGGTGGTGAACACAATGCAATATACAGATCCTGTATTATGGAACTGTACACTTGAGGCCCTGGCTGGTTGGCTCAGAGGTAGAGCATAGGTCTGGGGTGTGGAAGTTCTGAATTTAATTACTGGTCAAGTCACACAGGAGAAGCAACTGTCTGCTTTTTCACCTCTCCCCCTTCCCCTTCTCTCTTCCCCTATCACAGCCATGGCTCAAATGGCTTGAGCAAGTTGGCTCTGGGCGCTGATAATGGCACCATGGCTTTGCTTCAGGTGCTAAAATAGCTCGGTTGTCGAGCAACTGAGCAGCAGCCCCTGAAGGGCAGAGCATTCCGTAGAGGGCTTGCTGGGTAGATCCCAGTTGGATTCATGTAAGAGTCTGTCTCTGCTTCCCTGCCTCTCACTTAATAAAAATAAATAATAAATAAATAAATAAATAAGAATTGTACACTTGGAACTTAAATATACCGTATTAACCAGTATCATTCTAATAAACTTAATAGAATTTAAAATAAAATGAAAGCACAAACACACACAAAACTCTTGTCTGCTTATATTTCTTCTTACCAAGACTGTGTGAGATTTGGCCCCATTCACACCTCCCAGCCTCATGCTTTTCTCCCCTTATCCCTGTGTGCCAATCACGGTTCTCAACACAAGACTTTTACATGAGCCAGGAGCAATTTTATTAATCCTGTTGTTTAGAAACCATTGTTCCCATTTTAAATAAGAAGCATAGAAAGGATAAATAACTTGGTCATTTAAAGTTAATGAATCTCAGGTAGAGCTGGGCTTCAATACAAGGTCCAAGGGCCACTAAGTCCACACTTTCACTCACTGCACGAAGCTGTCTTTCCTTGCTGGAATTCTCTAAGTACCTTTAATAGTCCCTCCTCCTAGAAATTCTGCACTTGTTATTCCTTTTGTCTGGGATGCTCTTTCTTCACCCTTCCTAATTTATTTTTACTTTTTAAAAAAGATTTTAGGGGAGGGGGAAGGGGAAGGGTACAAAGAAAACTAGATAGAAGGTGACAGAGGACAATCTCTCTTGGGGTGATGGGTAAGCAACAGAATTGAATGACAAGATAACCTGGACATGTTTTCTTTGAATATATGTACCCTGATTTATTGATGTCACCCCATTAAAATAAAAATTTATTTATTAAAAAAGAAAGATTTTATTTCTTCATTTTAGAGAGAAGGGAGAGAGGGAGAAGGGGTGGGGGGAAGAAGCACCAACTGTAGTCTGCTTCTCATGTCTACCTTGACCAGACAAGCCCAGAGTTTCAAACCAATGACTTCAGCATTCCAGGTCAGAGCTTTTCCCACTGCGCCACCACAGGTCAGACTCAACCTTCCACATTTAATTAGCATTTTCAGAGCCTAGCTTCAATGCATTTGCTTGAATTGCGTAACAAGGTAGATACTTCCATTATCCTTTTTTTTTCTCAGTGCCATTATAATTACATGTGGACTGTTTTGTTTCTATATTAGCAAAAGATTTTTTTTAACATATTTTCTGTTTATTTGTTTATTTATTTATTTATTTATTTCACAAAGACAGAGAGAGGGTCAGAGGGATAGACAGGGACAGACAGACAGGAATGGAGACAGATGAGAAGCATCAATCATTAGTTTTTCATTGCGTGTTGCAACTTCTTAGTTGTTCATTGATTGCTTTCTCATATGTGCCTTGACCGTGGGCCTTCAGCAGACCAAGTAACCCCTTGCTGGAGCCAGCAACCCTGGGTCCAAGCTGGTGAGCTTTTGCTCAAGCCAGATAAGCCCGCGCTCAAGCTGGCGACCTCGGGGTCTTGAACCTGGGTCCTTCCACATCCCAGTCCAAAGCTCTATCTACTGCACCACCACCTGGTCAGACCAAAGGATTTTGATTTATAGTTTCTTTTCTTACAAAGTTTTACAGCCTCATTTTAATACCAGAGTTATGCTGGCTAAAAAATGAATTGGAAAGTATTCTTTTGAGTTTATATAAATTTTGTGTCCATTGTTTCTCAAATATTTGATAGAACTCATCAGTGAAGCCATCTGGCCTTGGAACTTTCCTTGAGGAAAAGTTTTCTTAATTAATAAAAAAAAATGTTCTTCAGACATAAGGCTATTCAGATGTTCTACTTCTTATCACCATTCTAGAAATTTGTGTCTTTTAACAGATTTGTTCATTTCATCTACATTGTTGAAATCATTGGCATAAAATTCTTCATGATATTTTAATTATCATTTTAATATTTGTAGGGCCTGTAGTAATAGCTCTTCTTTTGCTACTAATACTGTTCATTTGTGTCCTCTTATTTTTTCTTGATCATTCTATATAAATTATTAATAATATTATTTTTTCAAATAACTAGCTTTCTATGTTTCTCTGTTGCTTTTATTTATTTTTTTTACTTATTTTACTCTAATTTTATTATTTCTTTTTTCTACTTACTTTTCATATAATTTGCTCTTTGTTTTCTAACTTTCTAAAAATGAAAGCTTTTTGGGCCCTGGCTCATTGGCTCAATGGTAGAGCGTCGGCCCGGTTTGTGAATGTCCAAGTTCAATTCCCAATTGGGACACACAGGAGAAGCACCCATCTGCTTCTCCACCCCTCTCCTTCTCACTTCTCTCTCTCTCTCTCTCTCTCTCTCTCTCTCTTTCTCTCTCTTTCTCTCTCTTCTCTTTCCCTCCTGCAGCTATGGTTGGATTGGAGTGAGTTGGCCCTGGGTGCTAAGAATGGCTCCATGGCCTCTACCTCAGATGTTAAAAAATGGCTCTGGTTGCAATGAAGCAAGAGCCTCCATGGTCAAAGCAATTGTCCCCTGGTGGGCTTGCCAGGTGGATCCTGGTCCAGGCACATGTGGGAGTCTGACTCTGTCTCTCCTTCTCTCACTAAATTAAAAATATATATATATATGTAAATAAAAATAAATAAATACATGAATAACAGAGGCCTTTTGGTAATTTTACACTTTTCTATTATAAGCACTTAAAGCTATAAACTATCCTCTGAGTGGCACTTTGGCTGTGCTTTACACATTTTGATATGCTGTGCTACATTATTATTTAGTTTGAAATTTTTTTCATGATTTCTAGTTTGCTCCTTAGTTTAATATTGTGATTTATTTAATTTCAAATTTTTGGAGTTTTCTTAAAATTTTATTGCTGTGGAATTATTAAATTTCAGTATAGTCAGAAAAAGAACTCTGCAAAATCACCAACTTTTAAAAATGATTAGGACTCGTTTTAGTCAGCATAGCTTCTACCTCTGTGAACCTGCTATATGAACTTAAAAGCATGCAGGATGTCAGAGAAATGGTGGCGTGAGAAATACTCCCGATCTCTCCCCTTGAAATTTCAACAAATTCTACAACTATATGCAGAGGAAAAACCCGAGATGAACCTGAATTATATATACACACACCAGATAGACAAAGGTATGATTGTGCAAGAAGGTTGGCCAAAGATAGAATCTGCTCACAGAAGAAGAAAATGCCAGAAGACTGAGTCTTTCTCTTTCCTCACAGATCTGAGGGAGGGAGGCACTGTTGGCCCTGGCTTGTCTAGGAGCCAGAGGGGAGAAGAGGAGAGTCTGGGGGGAAGGAGCTGAGATTGAGGAGACGACCAAGAACAGGGAGCAAGGCAGTTTCTGGCGTCTGCCACACCTGTGATTGCAGGTGCCCAGCATACACAAAGCCCATGGTGCACTCCCAAAAACTGCATGTGAATAGCTTGTGGAGATTGGCCCACGGGGCACTGGGGTTCGCTTCACCTGCCCGCCCAACCAGCAGAGTTTAGCCTTGTGGCCCAAACACGCTCGATCTGGGATCTGTGCCCCACCCCTTCTGAAGCTTGGGCATTGGCTTGCCTGGCGGAGTTTAGCATTAATGGGTGGGGTGCTCCTGATCTGTGATCACTGCTGCAACTGTTCCCAGACACCGGCTGTGGCGCATGGCCCCTGCCCTGCCCAGGGCTGCACTATGAGTGCTTAGAGTGGTATCGGAGGAGGGACTGGACTGTGTCACCCTAGCCTTCCAGTCCCGCATTGCTGCCCTTGCTGAGTGAACAGTGTCAGTTCTGGACCCTCATCAGCTGGTCTCCAGGCTGCTCTCTCCTGCTAGAGGCGGTGGTGGTGTGGCCCAGGCACCTCATCCCCTGCTTTGTTGGGACATGAGGAGGGCCCCGGAGGACTCCGGGTCAGCCATCGCTAGAACCATAAAATTGCAAAGCCCTAACAACAAGCCCCTCCTACCAACGCGATGGTCCTGCCTGCATCATTATGACAGCGACACCTCAGCAGAACTCCATCCAAGAATCTTGCAAAGGCAAACCTTGTAGTATATCATCTCCTACCGAAAAAAGGAATGTTACCTCTCAAAACGAAAAAAATACTTTTTTCTTTTTTATGCTTTATTTCACTTTTTCTTCTTTCCTTTTTCTTCTTTCTCCTTTTCCCACATGAACTTCATTATTCTTAGTTGTTTTATTTTTGCAAGGGTTTCATTTCTGACACTTTCTCCTCTTTCTTTTCTCTCCTCCCTTCTCTCTTCCTTCTATCACCTTTTGTTTTCTTTTCCTTTTTTCTCTCTTTTTTTCCCTCTCACTTGAACTCCATTTTTCATCAAATTATTATATTTTGGACTCATACTTATTTTTGTGGTGTTTTTTACTTCATTTTTTCTCTGTTTTGTTTTATTTTTTCTCAATTTCTGCTTTCTATTATCTGTAGTTTTTGTTCTACTTATACAACTTTATAGAATTTTCATTTTTTCACTGTATTTTTTATTTTTATTTTTTTAATTATCTTTCAGTTATTTCTTGTTAGGGTTATTAACAATACCACTCACAAATGCCATCAAGTAAAAAGAAATCAAATATTGATATACAAGACAGAGATGTAGCTCAGATAGATGATGAAAAATCTCCAGAAAATAATCTCAATTACATGGAAGCCTTGGAACTTAATGACAGAGAATTCAAAATTGAAGTTTCAATGTACTCAATAAAACACAAGAAAACACTGGAAGTCAATTTACTGAGCTCAAACACAACTAATGAACAAAAAGAGTGCTTCACCAAGGAAATTGAAACTATAAAAAAGAACCAGAGATGTAAAACTCAATACATGAACTGAAAAATGAGGTAGCAAGCTTAGCTAACAGACTGGGCCAGATAGAGGAGAGAATCAGTGACATTGAAGACAGGCAATTAGAGATACTACAGAGAGAAGAAAAGAGAGATTCATGATTTTTTTTTAAAAAATGAGATAGCCCTACAAGAATTGTGTGACTCCATTAGAGAGAGCAACATAAGAATAATGGGTATATTAGAAAAAGAATAGAGGGAAAAGGGAATGGAGAACATATCAAAACAAATAATTGATGAGAACTTCCCAAACCTGTGGAAAAAGTTAAAGCCTCGAATCCAAGAAGTAAACAGACTGCTGAGTTACCTCAACCCAAACAGAACTACTCCAAGACACATTGTAATGAAATTATCACAAATCAATGACAAAGAAAGAATTCTCAAGGCAGCGAGGAAGAAGAAGAATATAACATATAAAGGAAGGCCCTTTAGGCTATCATCAGATTTCTCAGCAGAAACTCTAGAAGCCAGAAGAGAGTGGACCCCAATATTTAAAGTCCTGAAAGAGAGGAACTACCAGCTGAGAATACTATATCCATCAAAGCTATCCTTCAAATATGAAAGGGAAATGAAAACATTTACAGACATACAAAAGCTGAGGGAATTTATCACAAGAAAACTCCCACTACAGGAAATACTAAAGGAGGTTATCCAAACAGATACAAAGAACAAAACAATACAAAACTACAAGAAAAATTTTAACAAAAGCACAACTAAAAAAAGGATAATCTGTGACAACAATAACATAAAAGAAAAGTCGATAAAGATCATCAGTAGCAAAGGAAGATGGAGTGCAGAAGCACTCATGAGATAATGGACTATAATAAATATAATTTGGCCCTGGCCGGTTGGCTCAGCGGTAGAGCATCGGCCCGGCGTGTAGGAGTCCAGGGTTCGATTCCCAGCCAGGGCACACAGGAGAGGCGCCCATTTGCTTCTCCACCTCTCCCCCTCTCCTTCCTCTCTGTCTCTCTCTTCCCCTCCCGCAGCAAGGCTCCATTGGAGCAAAGATGGCCCGGGCGCTGGGGATGGCTCTGTGGCCTCTGCCTCAGGCGCTAGAATGGCTCTGGACACAACAGAGTGATGCCCCAGAGGGGCAAAGCATCGCCCCCTGGTGGGCATGCGGGTGAATCCTGGTCGGGCGCATGCGGGAGTCTGTCTGACTGCCTCACCATTTCCAGCTTCGGCAAAATGAAAAAAAAATATTAATAAAAAAATAAATAAATATGATAATTTTTCTTTTAATAACCTAATGGTAACCATTGCTGAAAATGCCACTACTGAGACACATAGCTTAAAAAAAGAAGAAACAGAAGATAGAAGTATGGAATACCACCAAACAAAAACAAATTACAGAAAAACAAAAAAGAAGAACCAAACAAGACACAGAGCTATCAGAAAGCAGTATATAAAATGGCAATAGGAAATCCTCAAGAGTCAATAATTACACTAAATGTAAATGGGTTGAACTCACCAATAAAGAGGCACAGAGTAACAGATTGGATCAAGAAGCAAAAGCCAACAATATGCTGCCTTCAAGAAACATATCTAAGCTACAATGATAAAAATGGCCTGACCTGTGGTGGCGCAGTGGGATAAAGCGTCGACCTGGAACGCTGAGGTCGCTGGTTCGAAGCCTTGGGCTTGCCTGGTCGGGGCACATGTGGGAGTTGATGCTTCCTGCTCCTCCCCCTTCTCTCTCTCTCTCTGTCTCTCTCTTTCACTCCTCTCTCTCTAAAAAAAGTCAATAAATAAAATATTTTAAAAAAATAGATTCAAAGTGAAAGGTTGGAAAATGATTCTTCAAGCAAATAATATTCAAAGAAAAGCAGGTGTAGCCATACTCATATCTGACAATGCTGACTATAAGACAACAAAGGTAAGCAGAGACAAAAATGGACATTTCATAATGATAAAGGGGACATTGTATCAAGAAGACTTAACATTTCTAATATATATGCACCAAACCAAGGAGCACCAAAATATATAAAACATCTACTAACTGATCTAAAAGTGCAAACCGAAAACATTTGTTGGGTATACTCTTCTATAAATTATACTGAGATAAACATGGTTGGTAGTTTCAATTAGCTCTTCTAGATCCTTAATAGTCCTTTCCTTTATTTCTTTCTTTTATTTTTGTCAAGTTAATCTACCAATTACTGAAAAAGAATGTCAATGTCTCCAATTGTGAGTGTGGATTGCTCTATTTCTCTGTCAATTTTTACTTGAATATATTGAAGCTTTGTTCTTACATGCATAACTATTCGTCATTGTTGGAAGTTAATGTTTTCCATAAAATTTGAGAAGTTATAGGCCATTATTTATTTTAATACTTTTTCTGCTCCTTTTCTCCTTTCTCTTCTCTCCTTGTCTATCATTCCCACTTGAAAAATTCCCATTCTTATTTTGTATCTTGTAATAGTGTCCCATATATCTCTGATGCTCTGTTTCTTATCCTTCGAACTTTTATCTTCTGTTCTTCAGATTGAATAATTCCTATTAATCTCTTTTTAAGTTCATCATTTTCCTCCTGATATTGTAATATGCCTTTGAACCCATATAATGACTTTTTCATTTAAGTTATTGTGTTTTTGGGCCCTAAAATATTTATTTTCTATAGTTGTCATTTCTCTTTTAAGATTTCCTAACTGCTCATTAAGGACATTTTCCATGAATTCTTTAAACATTTTATATTAGCTGGTTTGAAGTCTAATTGAGCCAACATCTGGGCCCAATTAGAATCCCTTTTTATTTCTTTTTGTTTTTCCTGGGTATGAGTCACATTTTTTCTGTTTCTTTGCATGTTTAGTAATTTTTGTTTGAAAAGTGGGCAATGTAGAAAATATATATAATGTAATAACTCTGAATTTTTTTGTTATTATTGTTGATGTTGCTGTTTTATTAGGCAGTTAATTTGCTTGGAGTCAAACTGAAAGTTTACCTCCCCTATAGTGTGTAGATGTATCTCCATTTAGTTTTTCTGACTTCCAGCTACTGAATATTTAGAGTCATCCTTGGTAAATGCAGAGAACTCACCTGCAGCTTTATCTTTAAAGATAAGATTTCTTTCTGACCATTGTCTGCTTTATTAATGTCTCTGTCAGCTTCTTCCTCATATATTCATACTTTAGTAGTCAATCATCTTGGGGTGCAAAATTAATACTCAGATTTTTGTGCTTCAATTCTTTTGTCATTTCCTTGATTACAGATTTTCCCCTTAAAATTTCACCTGTCCCTGGCTGGTTGGCTCAATGATAGAACATTAGCCTGGTGTATGGATGTCCCAGGTTTGATTCCCAATCAGGTCACACAGGAGCAGCAACCACCTGCTTCTCCACCCTTCCCCCTCTCCCTTCTCTCTCTCTCTCTCTTTCTCCCTCCCTCAGCCGTAGTTTGATTGGTTCAAGTGCATCAGTTGAGGTTTGAGTGCATTTGCTGAGGATAACTTCTGTCTTAGGTGCTAATAATAGCTCTGTTGTGAGCATGGCCCCAGATGGACAGAGTATTGGCCCCAGACGAGGGTTCCCAGGTGGATCCCAGTTGGTACACATGTGGGAGTCTGTCTCTTTATCTCCCCTCCTCTCGCTTGGAAAAAGGAAGAAAAAAGTTTCACCTATACTCTGTTATCTGTTACCTTGACCTGTAAGACTCACATCTTCCTTTGGTCTAACCAAGGGAACTGGGGAACATCTTCAGACAACATAACTCTACTGTACACTCCCTTTGAGTGTCTGTCTAAAGCAAACTCTCTTCCAGCTTTGTCTGCTTTTGAATGTTTTCCTGTTCCTCTAAATCATCTTTAAAATTTGGGGGGGGGCATATTTTATAATTATAATCTATAAGAGAGTTCATGTAATCATTCCACTCCACCATCATTACTGGAAATGCTTGTGTTTATATCATTAGTCTTCATTTTTTTTTTATGGTATGGTAACTCCATAAGAATAGGTAAATCCTTTGTTTATTGCTTCTATCCAGGTTTTATCACAGAACAAATATTTAAATAAATATTTGTAGTATGATTAAATAAAAATGTAGACTGCTACAGCAATCATGTAACTAATTTCTCAGTTGTTCATTCACAGAATTCACTGCTTTTATTTAACTTCTCATAGTTCCAATCACAGGTTCTGTCCCTGCAGGAACTTGACTTTTTCTTTTTTAACAGGCATTTTAATCACTTTTTGAAATAAGTGTGTGGACCATGTTTTTTAAGTGAACTTTTCTTGTATGTCTAATAAGAAAAAAAAAACTACCAGCAAATTGCTTTCTTTCAAGTTTTAGAGAAAAGAATATGCCACTTGTGAGTCAGAAATTCCCAGCAAGGGACTCCCATATACAAGTGGATGTGGCTTGACAACTACCAGGCATTTGCTCCCCTCTTAAGGCTTGCTTTATGCTAAGGCTCCCTCCACCCCCCAACCCCACCCCCACCCCGCCAACCTCCACTTTGGACTAGGAGCTCAGCCTACAAGCAAAATGATAACATGTAGGCATCAACCAATTTAAGAATCAGATGAATTTTACTTAGGTCAGGTGCCCATGATCTACAAAACAAAAACAAAAACCTCTTTCTATACAAGATAGTAGGTATCTTTTGGATGGTATTTGTTTTTTTTTTTTGTTAGTTGAGTTGTTTGCTTTTTGCTTCTCATTGATGTCCGCATTCTTGTTTTGGACAAGAGCTGATTATCTACCAAGTGCGTGAGAGATACCATTAGGGGGCCTAGAATTAGAGGCTGTGCATCTACATGAAATATAAGCAATTATTGTTAGAGTTTTGTACTTTTGGATGTGATCACTATTTCACCTTCTACTTTAAAGTATTCACATGAAGAGTTTTATATAGGTGTTACTGGTTGCACATTGGGAATGTTATATATTTAAACAGTTTGCTGTTAATTAAGAGTATTGACTTAGAACTAAATCAGTGGTCTCACACTACATCTGTGCCCTTATCATGTCTATGTGTTTTAATGTTGTCTATCACTGTGGCATCTAAGTGCTCAGAAAATCTAATTATACTAATTTCAGTTTTCTCTGTGTGGAAAAGGGTTCGATGTCTCTTCATTGCCTTCTCTGCCAGAGCTTTCTTGAAGGGGGTTGTTAATACTCCTCAAAGAGAAAGGTGAGAAAGGTGGGTGAAAGAGAGACTCAAGGTAGAAACAGCACTTCACACCTTACTTAAAAATTGGGGGTTTGGCTTCCGGAAGTGTTTTCACCTTGTTAAACAGCACCAGAAAGGCAAAAGGGTGGTCAGTGCTAAAGTCTGTGACCAGGACAAAGGAGGAAGAATACTCTAAATTCTCCTGCATTCTCCGTGCTAAAGAATTTGCTGGATTCTGTTTGATCACACACTCACAGTGTCCCAGGCTATCATCCTTCAGTGGGAGCCCAGGCTTTATTTATAAAAAAAAAAAAAAAGAAAGAAAGAAAGAAAAAAAAAAGAGCATAAAGGTAGTGCTCTCCCCCTTACCACAAACAAGTGCTGTTCTTCCGTCTGCAGGTCTTTGTTAATGTTTCGACATCTTAATTTCTGTGTTGTGGAAAGCCCCCTGATTTCATTGGTTTTCAATGCCTTGCCTGCAGCTAGAAGTATGGATAAGCAGCAGCAAAATCATTATGAGCTCCGTTTTGCGGTTTTTCACACATACGGGCAACTTTTCAAGAGTGAGTCCAAAGGAGTAAATTTGTTTGTGCACAAGCAGAGAATTGCAGTCACAAAGCAAAGCCTGTTAGGGGGAAATGAGAAAAAAAATCAGAGATGACCGAATATGTTTGCCTGATCTGGATCTTGTGGTGGAGTGTGGAGGAAAAAGAGGGAGGTGGAAAAATAAAAGAGAGAGAGAACATTGCCCCTTCATCTCATCCCACTCACAGATCCAACCTAACATGGCTGGTTTCCATGTTTTCCATGTCAATGTTTGTTTTTTCACTCTCTGCTTGGAATTTGTGCTATTTAGACTATCAAGAAAGTGGTGGGAATATTTGGCTGGGAATACTAAGGTCAGGTCCATTGAAAAAGGGAATTCCTTCTGGTAGGAAGAGTTAAGAAGATAGTGGCAGTATGGTGAAGTTGGTATAGAAAGATTGATACCGGGATCAATAGAGCAGCAACATTTGGGACTGTGACTCACCTCCAAGTGCCCTTGGCATTGGATAAGGCATCATGGAGACTCCCAGCACATTCTCCAGTATCACATGAAAGCTCTTCGTGGGTATCCAGCATTAGAGAGATTTTCCAACCTCAGGGTGTGCCGGACTGTGACAAGAAAATGACTGCTGACCAAAGCTAGCCTTTCCTCCTAACAATTTCACAGACCTGGCCTTGGAGTAATGACATCTTTCCAGAGCTCGCATCCTGGAGACAGTGCTGAGTGTTGCAATGCCACAGATATGAAAAGATGTGACATTACCGTGTGTAAATGACCACAGAAAAAGGAAAGATAGTCCTTTTCTATCCCTTTTGTCAGCATCACTTAGCAACATCAAAAGTAGCTGAAAATATTCTACGTACATCCTCTAATTAGATGAGCCATCTCACTGTCTTGTTCCTTAAATGACCACAACAACGGTTTGTAAGCTTAAGCCTTGGCGTTGGCCAGACTCAGGGGATCTTCTAGATCTGGAAAACCCAGGCTAACTTCAAACCTTCTCTTGGACAGTGTGAATTACTCTTTTAATTGCTTCTCTACCAAAAGTCCCATAACTATATTTGTGGGGATATAGCCGTCCTATGAGCTGTAAACTGTGGCATCATTTAAGTTTCCTCTTCCAGAAACTCCCTGGTTAATCTTCCCTGTGTCTCTGACTTTTTAATCTGTAAAATAGATTCTATTCAGGTCTGTGTTCTGTGTGTGGAATGACAATAGGGGCAGTATTTAATCTGGGCCATAGATCTTTGAGAATATTTAATTTTGAATTTTAACTTTTCTACCATGTAATGCAATTGCTACATATACATTTAGCTTATAGCCATGAGTCCTTCAAGTAAATGTATGAGATAAATTTCTAAGACCATGGACTCAGGATTCAATGGAGTATGAAGAAGCTAAACAAACAACACCCTCTACCCATGTTGAGTTCTACACAATGCAAGAAACCAGTTAAAATGTATGGCAGACAGGAAACCAAACTATTACTTTTGTATCCTGACATTAAAACTATCAGGATATTTTTCTGCTAGGCAGCAGGAAAAATAAATCAACTCTGTTCATAGTAAGGGTGCTAAGTAAGGCTTATAGGTAGTCCTGGAAGGGCTGGGACATTGTTTAGGCCAGCATCCCACCACATACTCACGTGTCTACATACCTCCTTTAGCTACTAATATATACTGGGGTTTGTGGTTAGGAGACATAAATATCTTGATTTGATTTCTCCATACAAAATATGTTACTTTAGGTATGCAACACTTAGATGTTGACATCTGTCCTCCAAAATCTTTGTACGAGAATTATCATAGCAACTTTATTTATAATGGCCCCAAACTGGAAACAACCCCCAAATGTCCAGCAACAGATTAATGCAGTGGACTCACACTCAGGAATAAAAAGGAACAAACAACTAATGCACACAACACAGATGGATCTCAAATCATTATAACATGATGCTGAACAAAAGAAGCCAGATGAAAAGAAAGGGCACATACTACTTGATCACATTTATGTGAAGTTATAGAATAGGCACACTAGTGATAGAATTCAGAACAGGCATTGCATCTAGATTTTGAGGGTGGGGAGATTACACAGGAGCAGGAGGAGGCTTAGTGGGGCCATGCCAATACACTATATTTTCATTGGAGTGTTTGCTACATAGCTCTACGCTTTCATCAAACTCACAAGATGGTACACTTACTGCATGTACATTTTATTATGTATAAATTATACCTTAAAAACATAAAGAAAAATGTACAAAAGTCACACATTGATCAGAGAATAAAAGCACAATCAAACATAGTTTAAAAAATGAAACCTATCAAAAACATTTCAAATATTTCCTGTTATTTGAACTGTACTAATTTTCCACAACATACAAAAGCCATAATTTGGAACACCAAAATACAGACTGATTTTTCTTCCTATTACCAAACTTGTAAGGGAAAAGTTTTATTACTGAAATGGACTACAATATAAAAAATACAATAAAAATAGAATAAATACAATAAAATAGAGAAATACAATAGGAAATATGTATGCTTCTTAAATATGTGCTGCTTCTTAAATATTTACCCTAATAGGTGAAGAAAACTGGGGGCTGTCAAATTAGAAAGAATCCAGGTGAGTCTTTCTGTTTCTACATCTATAGCTGACTTGGTTTCCATATAAATTTAAGTGATAGTAATTGCCTTTGTGTGTGAGTTTGGCAAATGTGTGTGTACGTGTACTAAATAGCAAATATAAATAAAAGAAGCAAGATGGAAGAACTGAATAAAATTATTTCAGGAATGTCAAATTATAATCATTTATGAAAACAAGATATATTATTGGTGATTTTCATGTGTATTAATTGGCATTCAAACCATCTGTATCATTTACTCATATATACTTAATGGGTATCATAAATATCCCTTTGCCAGCCAGAAAAGAGCCATATATCAGGAGAGATGACAATCTTGGGGCTATCATTCAATGCCGTGGTATTAAAGGCTGAGCATTTTCTTGAGGTTATTAGAGTTTTATTTTAAACTTCTTTTATGGTAATGTACAAAAGCATATAAAGCATGTTGTTTTAATGGTTCTTTAAAGCTCCCAACAAAAAAACCCACTACAAGTATAGTAAATGCTGATCTACGATGAAGTATATTCCATAAGCTATAGTTAGCTTTTAATAATACATTTTGTTCTTGAACACTGGTCAAATTTCAGTAGACCTGGAAATAAAAATGGGGATTTTTATGAACCCATTCAGTTCCCATGACACAACTTTTTTTTCTCCAGTAGTTGTGAACACATTTCTTGGAATTCATAGCAGTTTCAGTTTTGATATTAATGAAAGTCAGTCAACTTTCATTCTGATAGTTGTGTCAATATGTCACAGTTATCAGCAGTGCCCGAACAGATGAAATTGCGTGTTAAAAGAAAAGCAGGGTGTAATTTGATTTGTTTCAGTTGCATCTGGGTGCAGTCAGCAGGAACTCTATAATGGGCACAGGACACCTTCCAGCGTGCCCTGTGTCAGCTCACCCTGGCTCTGGGACTGGTCAGTGCCCCTTGATCTTGGCCCGGAGCTGCCATGGAACCTGGATGACAGTGGACTCACAGAAGACCTGCTAGCTTATTACATCATGGGAGACAGGGTTAACCACTGTCATGGCCGGAAACAGAAATGAATATTTCTTTAAGTAGAATACAAGTATACATTTAACAGAATGCTCACCATTGTCTAGAACGATTTGTTTCAGCGTATGCTCATAGTTTGTTGCTCAGCAAAGCGGGCTTGTGGTTACAGATATCATTTTAAACAACTGGCAAAAACAGGAGCCATTACTCCTCTGCCTTGATTAGAGCATTCACTTGTCCTGTATGTACTGTTTCGAATGTTCACCTTTGTTTCAAGGAGACTTGGAACATGTGTCTTTAAGGGCTGTTTCCCATTTGGTGAGAAGAATAGATAAATGAACTCTCACTCCTGATGTTGAACTCTGACTTCAGTTAGTGGTTCAATGTGACTGGCTGAGCATCGGATTGCTTCTCAGCACTGCCTGTATGTTGGTATCATCTGGGGAGCTTTTAAAAAATTACTGATGTCCAGGCCCCACCCCTAGAGAACTCATTTAATTGGTCCAAGGTGGAGCTTGGGCACCAGTAATTTTTTAAAAGCTCCCCAGGCGATCTTAATGTGTACCAAGGTTGAAAACTACTGGTTTACAGCAAAAATAGTTTCAGCTATAGAGCAGTAGCAAAAAGGGAGACTGGGACTGAGCGATCAGGGTTCATGTGGCTTCGATAACTCTCGCAGACACCCACAGCGAGGTTCTGGAGATAAAGATGTGAATCAGATAGAGCTCTGCCTTGAGGGCTCATGGACCGTGAGAGAAGGAGACTCAAAGCTCATGATTATGGTAGAAGATGGTAAAATGCCATCCAAGCAGAGGTGGAAACGGACACAAATCTTTGCCCAAGAGTGGGAGGGGAATGGCACATCCCTGGGTATTATCCAAGCAAAAGCTTAAAGTGCCAATCTTATATAACTAAATCCCATCTTGAATATTCTGGTTTACATTATTCATTGATTTGATCATCTCACAACCAGCCTAAGAAGAAAGTATGGCCTTGTTGTGGACAGCATGTTTGTGTCCCCACAAACTTTATATGTTGCAACCCTAATAGGATGGCATTGAAAGGTCATGAGAATAGAGTCCCTATAATGGGATTAGGGTCCTTGTAATAAGGGGAAGAGACTAGAGCTAACTCTTTCTCTCTGACATGTGAGGAGCACAATCTCTAACCAGCCAGGAAGAGAAACCCATTAAGGCGGTACCTCAATCTCAGACTTGCCAGACTCTAGAACTGTGAAAAATAAATTCCTGTTGTTTAAGCCACCTGGTCTAGGGTATTTTGTTACAGCAGCCCAAGCTCATTAAGATAGGCCTAAAGTCATATAAGATCGATAAGAATAGGAAAATGCAGATGTTGAGAATGTGGCCAATAATCACAACATATGAAGCAGAGATAATAATAATCCCAACAGGTGCATGCTAGGTGCTTCACATTGCATGGCCTCATTCATTCTTCACTGCACAAACCTGTGAAGTAAGTAGTATTATCACTACCTTTTATAGATGCACAAACTGAGATTCAGTCTCATTAAGAAATCTCTTGTCCAAGAGCAAGTTACTGTACATTAAGTGCTAAAGCAGGGTGTGTTTGTTTTCCTGTTGCTGCTGTAACAAATTAACACAAAGTTCATGGTTTTGAACAACAAAGATGCATTGTCATATAGTCCAGGAAAGTCAGAAGTCTAAAATGGGTTGCAGGGCTGGCTCTTTCTGGAAGTTCTAGGAGGAGAATTTATTTCCTTGACTTTTCCTGCTTCTAGATACTGCTTGTGGTCCTTGGTCCATGGTCCCTTTCTCCATCCTCAAAGCCAGAGCAGAACACCCCAAATCTCTCATCTCTCTCTGACCTCTGCTTCCATTACCACCTCTCCTCTCACACTCTGACTCCCCTTCCCCCACTCTCTCTTACAAGGACCTTGTGATTAAATAGGGCTCACTCAGATAATATAAAATAATCTCTCCATTAGAAGATGTTTAATTTAATTACATTAGCAAAGTTCCTTTTGTCACGTGGGGTAATGTATTCATGGGTTCTGGAAATTAGAATGTGTTTTACTTTGCTGGTTGTGTGGGTGGTTATAACAGGAAGCATTATTCTGCTTACCATACAGAGATGAATCTAAGCCCAGGTCTTACTCCAAAACCCTTAATACCTGGATGATACTCTTTGCCCCTTTTCCGACACACACACACACACACACACACACACACACACACACGCACGCACGCACGCACATGCACGCACACGCACACGCACGCACGCGCACGCAAACACGTGTCTAAAAATGAGATCTCTTCACTTCCCCAGAATGTAATCTTTCTCCTTTTCACTACTGTTTGATTCTTTCAGACAAAAAATTTACGGCTTGAGTTCTTGGAATAATTGTTCCAGTGCCCCTTTTTACCAAGAATGTGGATATGTAAATATTATGATGACTGAAAGAGCCTGGAAGGAAGCTGGACCTAACAGGAAGTTTTGTAACTAAAGATTAAAATAGAGTTTTGAGGTCCTTACAGGGGGACAGTTTGGTCCTTGGCCTTCATTCTAGTAAGTACATGTGCATTCCTACCAATATCCGTCTAGTGCAGACTGGACACAGTTTTCTCATTAATGATTCAGAATGTCTTTTCTTTTTTGCATCCCCCTAAAGTTCAGAAATAGCACTCACCATGCCAGGCTTGTTTTTCGTGACGTGGCTGCATGACATCTATGCTCATCCTTTTGAAATTGAGGGTTTAAAACAAGAGGAGAGGCCACAGACTAAACCTGCTTTCTTGCTCTTGAAACTTGTCAGCCCAACTTTGTGAGTTTTGCTGAGAAGCCAGACCTCACCTGAATAAATGCAGAAGAAGCAATTTTGCCCTCTGCCAAAAAGGGAGTTATAATATTTATAAGAATGTGAAATACATTTTCCATGATTGTCAGTAATATGTTCTTGGACTTTCATAAGGCGGATCTAGAAGGAGTGGATTTAGTTGAGAATACTTTAGACGATATTAAAAGTAACTTGAGTTTCATTTAGTATGTGGGTAATGTAATACTTGTCAGCAGCTACTGTGCCAAGAATGATTAGAAACCAATTGTGAGTTAACTGAAGTGGTATCACTGAGAGGGTATTCTAATGATAATCTATGAAGTTTCTGCTTTTTACATTTAGTTTGTGTCTTCCGAGGCACCTCACATGGGTACGTGAGTTGACATGCCTGCTCTCAGTTGGCCCTCAGCCACTGTTAAGTGGTAACGCACAGGCAAGCAAGGCGTTAACAAGCCCTTTAATTTTCAAGTCATTTTACCTGAATCAACAGTCGAGTTGAGTGTCGGAAGGAGCAGACACGCAAGGACAGCGTGTGCTGCTGTGGAGGTGCCCTGGCCGCAGGAGTGAGGACACCATCTCCGTGAATGACCTTGAGGACTTGCCGGGGGCTGGGTGTGAGGCCTTGGGCAGGTGTGTGTAAGCACGGTGAACTTCTGATTTCATTTCTCAGCCTTGCTATTAGTGCAGGAGCAGAGTCTATCCATGCTCAAGTCACAGTTACTATTCTCCGTCTTCAGATGATGCGCTTGATCCCCCACAGACCCAAGTCTTGTTTCTCACCTCTGGATTCTCACAGCGCTGTGTCTGCATTTGTTTGTTTAGGCTTCCATAACAAAGTACTACAGATTCGGTGGCTCAGGCAATAGAAATGTATTTTCATACAATTCTGCAGGCTGGGCGTCTAAGTTCAAGGTGTGAGCAGGGTTGGTTTGGCCTGTGGCCTCTCTGTGGCTTACAGATGACCAACTTCCCCCTATGTTTCACATGGTCTTCCCTACATACCTGTTTGTGTCCAAATCTGTTCCTCTTATAAGGGCATATTAGATTAAGGCCTGCCTTAATGATCTCATGTTTACCTTATTACTTCCTTAAACACTCTATTTCCAAATATAGCCACTCTTTCTGTGGTACTTGGGGTTAGGAATTCAACATACAAGTGTGTGTGGGGGTGGCATATATGAAGCATAACATTCTCATATTACTCCTCTCCTTCAGTCCTATGGCATAGTTGCTTATGTACCTGTCCTTCCTCAGCAAAGAAGGGCTGAGACGGTGAAGGAAAAAGAGAGGAAGACAGAGGTTAGATTAAATAAGCATGACACACACTATTCTATGGTTAAACAATCACACAACGGAGCAAAAATAAAGACCAATAAGTTATAAAATAGAAGATTGTGGAAATGTATGTAACTAAGGAAAATTCTTCAAACATATCAAAGCTACCCACTGGAAAAAAGCCTCTGCCAGAGCACATGGACACCTTCTTAGAGAACATCATTAACATATCTAAAGGGAGGAGGCCTTGTCTGGTTTGGGTGGCGTTTGTACCAGAATAGACATGGTCTTTTTGGCCTAAAACCATCCCCCAAAGGGAGGATTTGGTAATGAAAAGGCTGTTAGACATCCCCGGGCTCTCTGACACCTCTCTTGCTTCCTGCCTCTGTTCTGTCCTCTCTGGAGGCTCTGTGCAAAGCGGGACTTTCTGTTGCTTCATCCAACTGTGCAGTCCTGTGGTGTGGGCCTCTCCGAGTCACCCTCCTCAGCTGGGCAGTGCTTCAAGGGATCAGGAAACCGTTTTCCATCCCAGGAGCCAGCCTCAAAGTTAGAAAGTCCTGTGGTTTGTTTTGGATTTCGCTCATCCCTACAGAGAACTCAAGTCTGCCAATCTCTACATACATGTCAGCATAAATAGCAACAGATGTACTTTCGACATGTAAAACCTCCATAAAATATAACAACCTCTGTTTTTCTATTTGGGATGAGTCATTAACCATATGTTTGTGATCCTCTTTCATTTGCAGATCCGAGGCACACATTTTACCTTGCAGGAGACCAAGAGCAATTTCTTTTTCGGAGCTTCCTTCCTGTCTTGAGAATTGATTCAGCAACGCCTTGGTCTATTTCTGTGGGTATCTTGAATCAGCCCGTGGAAAATGTATGGACTTTGCCTTCCATGAGCAGGACTGCGTGCCTGGGCTCTGCCCTTGGAACTATTCTTGGCCAGCGCACTTGAAAACCCACTTTGGTGCTGAGTGCTGCGTGTGTGCCTGCTCGGTGGCCGGCCTCTTGCAGTGGGATAAGCTGATTTCAGGAGAGTTTGTTTGGTTTTTGCTACTTCAGAGAGAGAAATGTAGCATTTGGCAAGGCTGCAGGCAGGGAATACAGAAGTTGAGTAATTAGTGGATGTCATTTTGCAGAGAGAGATGGAGGGTCCTTTGTTTGTGTTTTTGTCTTGTGTGAAAGAGTTGTATGATAATCTGTTCTGCACTCAGGCCTCTGAAAGTAAGCTGTCCATGAGGAATTTTGGCTATTGTCAAAGTTAGTAGTTTTTAGAAATTTAAATTTTCCTCTTCTAAAAAAAACAAAACAACTAAACACTTTATTATGAAATATTTTGAAAATACACAAATAAAGAATATAATATGCTACTATAGTGAGCCCTCATCTACTTATAACCTAGAATTAAGAATTATTAACATTTTTGCCACTCTTGCCTTACTTACTTCATCTCTCTTCCTTTTTTTCTTTTTTGTTTCTATATAGTACAGTGTTTTTTAAAACTCTGGCATCATGTCATTTCTTCCTTATTCATCTCCAAATGAGGATGGTTTCTTACTAACACACAAGCTAACAAAATTAGTAATCATCCCTTAAAATTATCTAATGCTAAGTCTGTGTTCAAATATTCTGGATTATCTCAAATGCATTAATTTACAATCAGATTGTTCGAATCTAGTTCTAAATAATTTCTACATATTTTGGTGTTTTGTCTCCTTTGATCTCTTATTGTCATACAGTCCCTTTGTATTTTTTGGGTATTATTATAAATATTTGGGTGCAGTTTTATTATTTGGGAAGTAGCTCTGAGATGCAAAATGAAAGAACAAGTAAAGTGAGACAAGAAAGGCCTAGAAAAGATGCACTGATGGTGAAGTTATGGCTGTGGGCAGCTGCGGTTTAATCTGCTGGGGGTACTCTGAGGAGCTATGTAGAATGCATCTTGGCATTTCCCCACCAGGGGTTGGAGAATGTGGGGGTTTTGGTCCTCTGACTCTCTCCATCCCTTGGTTACTTTTGAGCTGCCCTACTCATGGCTGAGTGAGCTCCTGTAATGCTGCTATAGGAAGGTCTGAGACAGGGAAGCAGTGAGCCCCGGGTGACTCTGATGAACACTGCCAACTTGGAAGGCAATGCTTCGCTGTAGGTGCTGGGAACTCGGGTGGGGTCAGAGGGAGTCAGCAACGCCTTCTCCCTCAGGTGCTGGCCCAGTGAAGGGGTTCTATTTATGTCCATAAAAATCTAAGGACAAGTTTGTTCATGATCTTACCTTTTCCTCTAATTTCCTTAGGTAAAAAAATGAAGTGATTTTTTTTTGTACAACATCAAGACCCCATATTAAATCCTATGGAATGAAAGTTTACAAGATTTGGTCTTCTCTATTTCAATGATAAATTCAGAGCTACAAGACCTTATCCCTACTCAAAAGTGAAAGCGCCGAAGAAAAACAGAAGCTTGAGACCTAGAAAAATTATACAGTGAAAAGAGAGCAATTAAACCTAACGTGCCAAACAGCGATGAGAGAGATAAAAGCATAATTTGAAGTAAATTTTATGCCAGAAGACATAATGGAAAATATACAACTCTTTACATTCTCAAGAAAAGGAAAGGATGAACGAACCTATTAAAGAAGAAATGGGAGAAGATAGCAACATGAAGAGAGAACTGCCACAGGTAAGTACAAAACAGAGAGAAAAAAATAATGTTATTTGTATGTGTCCAAAAAAGTCAGAAGTGATAAACAAAAACACAGAAAGAGAAATATGCAGTTTGCTAAGGCTTACTGTAATAGACAAAATGAATGGAACCTTGTCATACCCCAAATTTTCTTCAAGCAAAGGTACAGAATTTTATGAACAAAATGGAAAATAAAATTTTAAATTAGTATAGCACTGCTTAAGACTGCTGTCGCACAACCTGGGTTCAAATTGCACTGCTCTGATGTTAAACAGGTAGTATGTACCTTACAAGATTTTTTTTTTTGTATTTTTCTGAAGCTGGAAACGGGGAGGCAGTCAGACAGACTCCCGCATGCGCCCGACCGGGATCCACCCGGCACGCCCACGGGGGCGGGGGGCAATGCTCTGCCCATCTGGGGTGCTGCTCTGTTGCAACCAGAGCCACTCTAGCGCCTGAGGCAGAGGCCAAGGAGCCATCCCCAGCGCCCAGGCCATCTTTTTCTCCAGTGGAGCCTCGGCTGTAGGAGGGGAAGAGAAAGACAGAGAGGAAGGAAAGGGGGAGGGGTGGAGAAGCAGATGGGCGCTTCTCCTGTGTGCCCTGGCCGGGAATCGAACCCAGGACTCCTGCACGCCAGGCCGATGCTCTACCACTGAGCCAACCGGCCAGGGCTCTTACAAGATTATTATAAGATAAAATGTGGAAATTCTTGCAGAAGTACTTAACCCGGTGCCTGGCACATAATAAGTACTAGTAAATACCATCTGTTATGACAAACATTCAGCCAGAGGAAATACATTACCAACAACAGAAATCATCAAGCAAGTCCAGAATTCCCATTAGCAGTATTGGACAATTTTAAGGAAAAAAAGCTATGACAAACTATTCCATAAACAGTCAAGTCATTATTCTTGTAAAGGCAAAAGGAAAGCACACTCAAAAGAGCAAGAATTGGGAAAGTATATCAACTCATAAATAATTCATGGAAAAGGTCATTTGTGGAAGTATTCCAGCAATGGAAAAGATAAATCAAAAAGAATAGGAAAGTTACTGTACTAAAGGACTGTTAGTAAATATGGATCAATCAATTCATTTGCTCTTTATCCTTGTGAGATTCTGAATAAAGCTTGGACCTTCTCAGAAAAAAATGTACGTTACCTATACATAAAAATGTCCATAATATTTTAAGTTATTCAGTAATCTGTGAAAGATAATTTATAGACTCCTTTCACAGATTAATTTTAACATCAATCTTAGTTTAAATAACTATGTTTATTGTGATTATAAAACGAAAATTAAATATAAATTTGTGATGGAATATCTAGCTATGGACACTGACATAGATAGATGTCTATAGATATAGGGTATAAAAGTAATAATTTGAACATAGTTAATATAAACAAAATCTTCGCACTAAGCAAAACATATACATATATGTGCACACATACACCAGGAAGTGATGAGGGTGAAGAGCAGAAAGAAAACGGAATAGGTGTGTAAATGCTTTATTTTCTCATTTTTTTCAGGGAATAGATTAATAGATTTGACAACTTTTGATAGGTGTGAGCAAGTATATAAGGACATAAAAGTTACACTTAGAAAAATTGAAGACAAAATACATATATCCTAAGTAGTGAGAATACATTAAATAAGTATAAAATATTATAGATATATTTATCAAATGTGGCAAAATTTTAATAATTATTCTATGTAAGTTGAGTATAAGGTTGCTCATTGTACTATTCACTCATCTTTTCTATATATTTAAATTGTTTCACATGAATGGAGAAAAATAAAAGTATATAGTAAAAACTAAAGAAGAAAAATCATAAAACAAATCCTAAAAGTTACTATAGATTTTCTCCCATAAAACTTAAAAACAAATGTTAAAAGGATCAAACCAAGTAATTTACTGTCTCCTTTATAAAATTTAAATACTCTTTAAAATAAAATAAAATACCCAATTGCAATAATATCTACTTGTCATCCAATCAAAAATTATAAGAAATGAACTGATGCAGTAAACTGTGACCCATAATGAAGAGAAAAAAATCAATCATAGAAACAGATCTAGAAATTATAGAGTTTATGGAGTTGTCAGAGCAATATTTTAAAGCCACAGTTATAAATATGTTTAAGGACTTAAAAGAAAGCATTACATAAAGAAGAAACAAATTGAATATATGGGAGAAAAGCAAATAAAAACTCTAGAGATAAAAAAAATACAACGTATAAAAGAAAAATTTCACTGAATTATAGACACTACATATTGATAGATCAGTGAAACTAACAACATAGCAATGGAGACTATGCAAAATTGAATAAAGAGAGAAAAGCCTGAAAAACTTCACTAAAGCCTCAGTGGCCCGTGGAATAGTACCAAGTGTCAAGTGCCATAACATACAGTAATTAGTGTGCCAGAAGAAGAGTGAGAAAAGGACAGAAAATATATGTGAAAAACTAATTGGGTACAATTTTTTCCCCAAATTTAATAAAAACTATAAAATCAAACAATCAAGAAACTTAAAAATGTTTAAACAGTATAAACACTTTTTTAAAAGAACAAAGACACATCATAAACAAATTTTTGAAAACCTAGCAATACAAAGAAAAGCTTTAAAATATCCAGTATAAAAGAAACAAACAAAACAAAACAGAAATATAGGGACACACACAAGAAATTCTACAAACCTTTGGTCAAAAACAACGCAAGTAGAAGACCTTGAAATGACATATTTAAAAGACTAAGGAAAAATTCTTATCAACCTAGAATTTTTTATCCAGCAAAGCTATTCTTTGAAAATAAAGGTAAAGACATTTCTAAGTCAACTTAAGCTGACAGAATTATTAATGGGAGGTCTGCACTATAAGAAATGCTAAAAGAAGTTCTTTAGGCTGAAGTAAAAGACGTCAGAAGAAACTTAGGTTTACATAAGGGAATAAAGAACTGAAGAGAGCACATAAAAGTTTTTTTTTTACTTTCTTCCAAAGATAATTGACTTTTCAGATGAAACTTATACCAATGAATTGTAGGGTTCATAACATATATAGAAGTCAATTGAATGGAAACAATAACATAAAAGATGGGAAGAAGAAAATGAAAGAAAACATAAGGATAGGATTAAAAGTAGGATAATAAATTATAGATGCATATTGTAAAGCCTAGAATAAACACTCAGCAAATAAAACAAGGATATAGCTAGCAAGTCAATGGTGGAAATAAAATGAATCCTAAAAGTAATCAATTAATCCAAAGAAGACAAGAAAATAGGAAGGAAAAGAAATAATAGACAGATTGACCTGACCTGTGGTGGCGCAGTGGATAAAGCATTGACCTGGAATGCTGAGGTCACCGGTTCAAGACACAGGCCTGTCTGGTCAAGGCACAGACAAGGAACAATTACTATGAGTTGATGCTTCCTTTTCTTCTCTACCTACCCCCTTTCTCTCTTTAAGAATCAATAAATAAAAATCTAAAAACAAAAACAAAAACAGATTGGCAAAACAGAAAACAAATACCTGTAGCTTACTAACAATTTCATTAAATACAATGTGTCTGTAAAGTCATGGTGCACTTTTGACCGGTCACAGGAAAGCAACAGAAGACGATAGAAATGTGAAATTTGCACCAAATAAAAGGAAAACCCTCCCAGTTTCTGTCGGATGATGTGGCAGCTGTGCGCAGGCACAGATGATGACATAACACCGTGTATACAGCGAAGCAGCCCATGGCCATGCCAGTCAAGATGTGGACGATGAAGCGGAAAGTTCAGTGTGTTCCATGGCTTGCTAAATTTGAATCCATGACCAAAGTGCAATGTCAATATCGGCACATTTATAATGAAGCACCACCACATAGGAATAACATTACTTAGTGGGATAAGCAGTTGAAGGAAACCAGAAGTTTGGTGGAGAAACCCCGTTCTGGTAGGCAATCAGTCAGTGATGAGTCTGTAGAGGCTATACGAGATAGCTACCTAAGGAGCCCTAAAAAATCTGTGTGTGAGCCCACATTGAACTGTACTGAATAGGTATGAAACTGGGAGAGTTTTCCTTTTATTTGGTGCAGATTTCACATTTCTATCATCTTTTGTTGCTTTCCTGTAACCGGTCAAAAGTGCACCATGACTTTATGGACACACTATATAAATGGGCAAATGCTCCAAATGAAAGGCAGTAATTGTTATTTAAATAAAAAAGAAAGTCCAAACTATATATTGTCTAAGTAACAAACTTTAAATATAAAGCCATAAAATAATATGTAAGTAAACTGATGAAAAATATCATGCAAGAAGCTACTAATCAAGAAAAAGCTGTAATGGCTATATTAATATCAGACTTTATAAGAAAGAATGTTATGAAAAATAAAGAGGGACTTTTTATAGTGGTAAAAGAGTCAATTCAGTAAGAAGACATAGCAATCTTAAATGTAGGTGCACCAAGTAGACGAACCTCAAAAAACATAAAGTGGCCCTGGCTGGTTGGCTCAGCGGTAGAGCGTCGGTCTGGCGTGCGGAGGTCCTGGGTTCGATTCCCGGCCAGGGCACACAGGAGAGGCACCCATTTGCTTCTCCACCCCTCCCCCTCTCCTTCCTCTCTGTGTTTCTCTTCCCCTCCTGCAGCGAGGCTCCATTGGAGCAAAGATGGCCCGGGCGCTGGGGATGGCTCTGTGGCCTCTGCCTCAGGCGCTATAATGGCTCTGGATGCAACAGAGCGACACCCCAGGGGGGCAGAGCATCGCCCCCTGGTGGGCATGCCGGATAATCCTGGTCGGGCGCATGCGGGAGTCTGTCTGACTGCCTCATCGTTTCCAGCTTCGGAAAAAAAAAAAATGAAAAAAAAAAAAAAAGAGAAAAAACATAAAGTGTAAAAAAAAAACAACCTGATAAAAATGAAACGTAAACTAAGCAAATTTACAGTGATATATGGAGACACCAGTACTTTATTACTGTGGCTGATTAGATAAGCTCTCTCAAGTTGCTGTTCTTTTTCAACTTTGTGCTTTATTATTCCATGTGCTTTTTTAGAATACTCTTATTGAATTCCTAAGCAAATCCAGATGGAATTTACTTGGGGTTGCACTGAATTTATATAATAATTGCATACATTTTATGTATGTATGTATACATATATATGTATTATATTTTATAATACACTTAGGAAAGAATTGACATTTTTGTAATATTAAATTATTCCATCAAAGAGCATAGACTATTTATTCAGATCTTTTCTATCATCTTATTTTATGAGTTTTGAATTTGTCTCCATAAAGGTCTTATATATTTGCCAGTATTGTTATATACATTATATAGATTTGGGTTGTGGGGGTTGTTGCTGTTTTTATATTATTTTGTTGTTGCTATTATGAAAAATAATTCTTGTTATATCTTTTATTTGGTTAATTACTGGTGTAGAAAAAAGGTTACTGTCATAAATCAATTGCAAATCATGCATATGTGGTTGTAAAGTTTATAAATTCTTTTTTTTTTTTTAATTATATAGAGCAGATAACCTCATGGATAAATAAGGTCTGTTTTGTCTTTTTCTCTCTAAGTCTTAATCTTCTGATTTTTTCCCTTTAGTATTTTAGAACTTTGGCCAGGACCTAAGATGGAACAACATATGTCTGTTTGGGGCCAAAGTCGTTAGGGAACAGGTAGACCCTCACCCCCATTTTTCCCATCTGCTGACGAAGGGTTCTGGTGTGAGAGTAGGGAGTCAGGACAAAAGCGTGGAAGAAGCTTTGACCCTGAATTACACAGTAGACATTATCCCATGAGCCCCTGATTGGAGTTTTTGTGTTTGGCCATTACATTTAGAAGTTATCTGTTTCAGCAGCTGGTGTTACTATAACATACACACACACACAAAAAAAAACCTTGAAAAATTAAAATTTATACCTTGTCTTAGGCAAAGTGTCTCAACACTGTAAAGATGTAAATTTTCTTAACATCAATCTATAACTGAAACACTATCCCAATGCCCAGTTGAGAGTCTATGGGAACATGATAAAGAATTCTAAGTTTTATCAATAAGAGTAAATACTTGAGAAAAAGATAAGAAAAACTATAAAATAAAGAAAGCTATTAAAGAACCTGTCCTATAAGATATTATGAAATAGATTAATGCGAAATATATGTGTGTGTATATATATATTTATATGCACACACATATTTATGTATATACATATTTTAATTTTTTAATGTGATGCTGGTAAAGAAATAGAGAGTCTGGCTGACAGACATAGTACTGAAATATAGAATCAGCATAAGCTAAAGGGGATTTTATTCAATAAGGAAAAATAAGAATTAAAGTAAGCTGAGTACTTTATGGCTAACAAAAAATAAATGGCAGATGGATTGAAGATTTAATTTTATTTATTCAACAAGCATTTGCCAAACACTTACTAGATGCAACCCTTGCTCTAGCTCTTAGAGAAAAATGTTAACAAAAGAGATAAAAATTCCCACCCTGGTAGAGCTTATATTCTAATGGAGAAAGAGATACAATAAGACAAGTGAAATATGTAAGTAAGTTACATGATGCTATGGAGGAAAAGACAGCAAAGAATACAGTGTTTCCCCCATTGTGGGATGTGTGGTATTCTTTAAGTGGAAAAGTGATAGTGGAGTAAAGACCTGAAGACGGTGAGGGAGGAACACTACTGACGTGTAAGTAATGAATTATAAAACTAATGCCAAACAACGCAGGCGGCTATGGCTGTAAACTTAGAATGCAGAAAAGTCTTTCAAAGTATGAAAATCTTAAAGGAGAAAATGAACAAAATTTGTAATGTAAAAATGTAATCAAACTTAAAAAACAAGTGAGTCTGGGGGAAAAAACACAATATGTTTTCACACTGAGAAGGTATATCTAGGCTGGCCATATAATGTATTGCTTAAACCAAGGTCCTTTGGGAATGAAATGGGGTGATAATTTTACTTACTCCAGAGAACAGGCAGATAGTAGAACAGCACAGACAAGCTAAACTGAGTCTCTATAAATAAAACAAATCTCAGGAGAGAAGTGCACATAAATGATGAAATATAAATGGCAGTAAACATGAGATTATGTTCGACCTCACTAATAATGAAAGAAAAACTAAAACAACAACGGGACAGATTTCTTGCTCATCTGTTTTAATGATGAAAACATTGATAATGCATCTGATGAGACTATGCTGGAGGAATTTCAAAGTGATATAAATTTAGGTATAAGCACTTGGGCAAAGTATATCACATTTAAAATGTTCATGTTTTTAACCCTACACTTCCAATTACAAGAATAAATTCTAAGAAAACAGTCAGATAAATGGACACACAATAGAATCAGGATGTTCAAAGTAGGGCTTTCACAATGGCAAAACAACTGAAAACATCCCAACTATTCAACAGAGGTTTACTTAAACTGTGATATAATCACACAATAAAATACAATGCAGCCCTATTAAAGTAATGATAGCTGTTATAAGAAACGAAGCCCAAAATATCCACATGATAGAAGGTTAATTCTCACTCACATTTCCCCAAAATGAACTCTCTCCTTTCTCTTTCATATCTGCTTGAAAATTAGACAGTTCTTGTCTCAGCATATCTTTTTCTTATAAAAACCTTGTTAAAATCAAATAATAGTAGCCATCGCATGCTCATACTAACTCTTGCCAACAATTTCCCTGAGTTAGTATCCTTGGTATGGACATGGTCAGCCTTCCACGTCATTGTGGGCAACAATTTTACCCAATGTTTTGCCATGGAGAGGTGGAGTACTCAGCCTTCCAGACTGTGGGCCTGCTCACCATCTGCCATCCTACCACCAAGCTAGATGACATATTTTAGGCTTTAGTTATGGAAACGCTCCTCTTCAAGGCACCAACTTCTTCAAAAGTCAAGTCAATCCTAGCTGAAGTTGTAAACAACACCCAAAAATACAGAACGGCTCAAACATGATAGAAATTTATTCCCACTTACATAAAGTCTGACACAAGTGTTTCTGAATGGTAGGTAGGCAGATCTCCTCCAAGCAGTATTGCTGGAAACAACTGTGTGTGGGCTCCTCTGTTGCCTAGACTTCCTGCTTATCAGCAGAAAGAGAAAAAGAGGAGAGAGGGTTCACCCACTGTTTTCTCATCCAACCCAAAGAAACATGCACAGATTCTGCTCACAAGCCATTGTTTGAAAACTCAGTCACAAAGTCGAGCAAGGCTGCATACCCAGAAAAAGGAAGAAATGGATTTGGTGACTAACAGGTTAGTCAGGATAGGTTTACTTACGCTAACTTACCCGTACCAACATCTCAGTGGCTTAACCAACAGCAACGTATGTCTTGCCCACACACTGTTGTTTCCAGAGTGGAAATTCTGATTTGTTAAGATAATTAATATTACGTTATGGAGATATTATTCAGAATATATAATTATAGCTTAATAGTATTCACTCACACACTCAGAAAATGAGAGGATTGTAAAATTAAAATGATAATCGTATCTATACAGTTAAATTGAAGAATGAGTTTTTTTCTTTTTTTCTGTATGTGTTTTACTCTTTCTATAATAAGGAGGCATTAATTCTGTAGTAAAAAATATGAAACAATAAAAGCCATTTTTTAAAAATACATTTTTCACTAGACCCTTTCAAATGCCAGCATTCTGCAAACCCCACGTTCCCTGCCCAGTTCAGAATCAGTCTGACCAAGGATGGAATCATACAAACTAACAGACATCACTGAGCTTTCTGAGCCTCACTTACTGCACGACCCTGGCATTCAGTCGGGAGCTGTGCATGTGGGTGGGAGAAAGCAAGGTTAGCACCCCCTTTTGTTTCGCTCCATCATACTACCCTTTAGGCCAGATCACATGGCACAGGGATCTATATTCCCCAGGGTAACCATCTCCTGAATTTCAAGTCAGAGCAGAGAAGAGGGCAAAGGTGAATAGAAGCAGAGCTGGAATTTTTAATAGGAAATGCCTCATGGTGCTTACAGAAAGGAGAGAAGAGAGAAAGGACTGTGTATCCTGAGGATGTTTGCAAATGAAACTCATTTCCCCTTCTAGGTCTGGATAATAATTACTTATATCTGAGGAAAAGAAATTCTAGAATATTTCTGATGGAGCCTAATGTAGATAACCAGGTAGTTAGTTGTTTGCTGAAAAGGTAATTGCTTTCTCTAGTTCGGGTTAGTGAATTCTGTGATTGTAAGATCCAGGTGGGGTAAGATAGGAGTATAATGATTTTTTTTCATTCTAACTGTATTGAATACTTGCTCTATTTAGAGATTTTGCTTTTGAATCAGTAAATAGTGGCCCATGAATACTGACCAGTATCTATAGGAGATGGACTTATTCAAGAGCCTGGCTAAGAAGCATATCTGCATCAAATATGAATTTGTAATTATTAGTCATTTAATAAGCATAAAGTAAAGAACACATGTAAGAGGTCAAATAATGTTGTCAAGGCTGGGAGTCTTTAAAATTCCTGCAATAAGACATCCAAAATATCTGATTCCCAACCCCAAACACTCCATCACCTCTGATGACTGATTTGTCAGACTATAATACAAGAACTGGAAAGAGATTTTTCATGGGGCAGAGGGTGTACGATGTGCTATATAGATGGTATTATATTGAGTTGTACACTTGAAACCTGTATGATTTGGTGAACCAAACCATGTCAAACCAATAAATTAAAAATAAATTTAAAAAAGAATTGGTGTAGTGAAGGTGCTCAGATGTTTATAGCCCATATATCAGTGCATTTCCTCTGCACTGTTCACAACACACTCATTGAATTCACCCTGAGCCTATCAGCCAGCCAGATTCAAGGAAAGGCACATCCTGATTACCACGAAGAAGAGAGAGTCAACATTGCAATCATCTCAAGGCTCTGACACTGAGTAGTAGTACCATTTAATGAGTATGCAGGCAAGCAGTTTGAGAACAATTTATTTGCTCTAGTCAGGATAGATCATTTGCTACCCCAGAGCTCGGTGGCTCATGACAACAAACATTTATATTTTACTCATGCAAACTCTGCTGTGGATTTGGGCAACTCTCCAAGGCAGCTATTCTCCATGCAGTGACTCAGCAATCCAGGCTGCTTTGATCCTCTTGTTTTGCTGTCTCAGCATGAGTCCTCCATGATCACCACAGCAGGGAAGAGAGTGTTTGGAGAATTCATGCCTACTTTTCTATACTTTGGCTCAGAAGTGACACATGTCACTTACAATTGACCAGAACAAATCATAGTCTAACTAATGAGAGCAGAAAAAATGTAGGCCAGCACATGGAATACTTCAAAGCACTATTGTCTGTGATCTTTGTATGACTTTCTTTTATTTTTCTCAAGGAGAGGTTGGATTGGGTTGACATAGGATCACTTCAATAGGGAGCACTTGTCGTGGGCAGAATTCCTATCAACATCTCCAACGTGGCCAACTTTCCCATGCTTGGAACATGTGTGGTTATCCTGATGCTCATCCTGCATCTTGGTTTCACCTCCAAAAAAGAACATAACATAGCAACTAAAATAAAAAAATAAATAAATAAACAAAACAACTCTGTTGGAGCAATTTTTTTTTTTTTTTTGTATTTTTCTGAAGCTGGAAACGGGGAGAGACAGTCAGACAGACTCCTGCATGCGCCCGACCGTGATCCACCCGGCACGCCCACCAGGGGCGACGCTCTGTCCACCAGGGGCTGATGCTCTGCCCACCAGAGGGCGATGCTCTGCCCTTCCAGGGGCGTCGCTCTGCCCTGACCAGAGCCACTTTAGGCCTGGGGCAGAGGCCAAGGAGCCATCCCCAGCGCCCGGGCCATCTTTGCTCCAATGGAGCCTTGGCTGCGGGAGGGGAAGAGAGAGACAGAGAGGAAGGAGGGGTGGGGGTGGAGAAGCAAATGGGCGCTTCTCCTGTGTGCCCTGTCCGGGAATCGAACCCGGGTCCCCCGCACGCCAGGCCGACGCTCTACCACTGAGCCAACCGGCCAGGGCTTGCTTTTTTTTTATTTTTTTTATTTTTTTTTTTGTGGAGCAATTTTTTAAATGTGCATGAAGCCCTGAGGCTTCATGCATGTTCTTTCTAGTGCATTTCATCGCACACACTCTGGCACCAGGCCCAAAGGTCCACAGCCCAGGTCTTCACCAGGAACAAGTGTCTCACATACATACACCATCTCCTCCCCAAACACTGACCGAATCACTGCCATGTACAAGGCCAGGCAGAATATGATGATAGAATTCTACCTCTGAATACATTTTTGGCCTAGTGGGAAAGATAGATTAATTACTCGATTACCTTATATAATAAACAATATGAGGAATGCTAAGGGAGACCTGGAAAGGGTGAACTAATTCAGAGTAGGAAATTGAAGAAAGAGTGCAAGACACAGAGACATTTGAAGTAGGTGAGAAAGACGGGATGAGTGCGGAGCAGTGAAGAGAAACTGAAAGTACAGTAAACCTTCTGACTTTCTGGAACTAAAAGTGTGTATGTGTGTGTATGGGGGGGGCGGGACGTGGAAGTGGTGGGGGAGGGAGCAGAGAAATGAGGGCGAAGAGGTGAGTGGAGCTCCATCATGAAGATCTTTCTGGCATTCCCCAAACAAAGCCTTCCTCTATGGGGCCGCGGAAATGAAGATCTACCCAAGATCGCACTGGCTCACTTGCTCCCAAATGTCAGGATCTCCTTAACGGAGCCTTGAGATCAGAACCCCAAACAAAGCTAAAGCCTCCTTTGCTTCCTCTGGTCTGGAGCCAGCTGGCGAAGTAACGAGCAAATAAAATCAATACAGTACAACTGGCGGCTGGTCACCCAGACACCCCTGCAGCCCCTTCTGTGTGTGTCCCAGCCTCTCCTCACGACTCAGAGAGTCCCCTCCCCCGCCCCTCAGGCCGGCTTGGTTCCTTCCCGGAGCGTGGACCGTGCGAGTGGCAATCCGCCAGGCTTTTCACCTCTACGCTCTCCTAGACTTCATAACCCCTCGCGGCTCCCCAGTCTCCGCAGCCTGGGTTTTCAGGGCTTGGCAAGAACGTGGAATTAAATATGTGGCAGATGTGCTCAGGGTCAAGGGGCTTCATTCTTTTGCTGATTTGCAGTTTCTCTGACAGTCTTACTCTGTCCAGGTCTTCTGATTATTTCTTATCCCATCACACTATGAGGTCTGGAGGTCTGTGAATTTAGCTTTGAGCATATGACCAAACTCAGGAGCCAGGCAGTGTCAGGGAACCAAGACTAGTCTGCAAAAGAGATTGAATGCAGCGGCATCCATGGATGGTGACGGGAGAAACCAGTCACAGGAAAGATTATCTTGGGAGGTGACAGACAATGATAGGTGTTGCAAAGTCTTAATGTCAACTGGTATCTTGGTGGTTGAAATTCAGCTCACTTAGGGTAAGAGGACATTATCAACTTTGCCCATGCTCTGAGGAATAGATGTCTATTATCAATCCAAAGAGCCTAGGACATTATTGTAATAAATGTTATGCCACCTAGCAACAATGGCTGTGACCCTGAGATGAATTGTTTGGGGAACAGGTCATATCAGAGTGACTTTTAAATAGCTGTCCCCTTTCAACCTCTTGTTCTTCAACTGGCTAACCATTTCTGGTTTAAATGCCACTCTCTGTGCCACTTAATGGGGGTATATATTTGGGTTTCTATGAGTCTGGAAAAGCATAGGCTTTCTTGCCAATTCTGGAGCATATCATCAATTTTGAAATGATGGAAAATAACTAAGATGACTGTGAATAGTAATTCTGCACAGAAAAAAGTAGGACTTAGATTGTTAACATTTTCAGGAGCTACTTCTCAGCTCCTTTCCTGAGAGGAAGAGACAATGACAGTTGCAGGAAATGTTGCTGTTGTCATATATTGGTTTAATAAATGATTTAAAATGGGGAGAGGGCAAAGTAAGATGCCAAAGAATTGTTTTTTTTTATTCAACTGGGCAAAGAATACACTTTAACAAGACAACCGTCAGCACTTGTTCATGAAAGGAGGTTCCATATGTGGTAGGCTGAATCATGGGCCCCAAAGATAGCCACATTCTAAACCCTAGAACTTATAATTATTATCTCACGTGGCAAAAGGGACTTGGCAGATGTGATTAAATTAAAAATCTTGAGAAGATAGCATTATCCTGGATTATTCGGGTGGGGCCCAAGTGTCATGACAAGTATCCTTATAAAAAAAGACAGAGGGAGAACTGACTACAGAAGAGCAGACAATGTGGCCACAGAAGCAGAGATTGAAGTGATGTGGCTACAAGCCAAGGAATGCCTAGGGCTGCAAGAAGCTGGAAAGGGCAAAGAACAGATTCTTCCGAGGAGCCGCTGGAAGGAACCAGTCTTGGTGTCAGGTGTCAAAATTGACTTTAGCCTGGTGCAACTGATTTTGGGCTTCTGGCCTCTAGAGCCATAAGCAAATAAATCTGTGTTGTTTTAAGTTACCATGGTTGTGACGATTTGTTTTAGCAGCTCATGAAAAGCAAGACATTTTATACCCATGTCTTCCACTCAAAAGGTAGCCCTAGCTATTTAGTTAGAGTATATATGCTTTTTAAAATAGAATACACATTTAAAAAAAAATTAAAGTGGATGTTTGGGCAGCTGAGAGATCTGCCCCTTCATAAATCTACTTGGCTCATTTATAACCAAATTTTAAAAGAAATGGTGCAAATCAGCCTGCTGAAATTCAGCAACTCTCATCTGGGCACAAGAGTTTCTGTATGTCAGTCCTGAATGTCTGGCCAGTGGGGGTGGTCACACTGAGCCAGGGGGTCCTTGTGTACTGCTCTAATATGTGAGCGCTCAGCGCAATGCGGGAGCCGTCTGGGATCAGTGCTGTGAGTGTGAGGACACCAGTGATGGGAAGTCCATGGCTCGTGTCCCAGCTCCCATACTCCCATCCTCAAACTGAACAAGGTGCCCTCATTCGGCGTCCACACATATTCTTCAGACTGTCCCTTTGGCGACACACTCCCCTTCAATTCAAAACTGCCCTTGACATTCACAATAATCTATGTGTGTCTTTGTAAACATGCTGGGAGTGGGGACACACAGTATAATTTGCCTCGGGCCCCGCATACCCTAGGGAGATTCTTGGATCCTCCATTCTTGGACTGGACACAATTGTTTTAGTTACGTAGGACCAGGAGAATTTGCAAAGTTATCAACAAGAGCATAGGGGTCAGAGAGAAAGAATGAAACCCAGACAGGGAACTTTAGAAACGTAATCTCATTGACTCCTCACAATTACCCCCTAAATTGAGGATAATATCTCAAATTCACAGAGACACTGAGGACCAGGAAAACTTAAGTTACGTGCTCAAAGTTACCCACTCGAGTGGCAGAGCTGGCTCGTGAGCCAGACTGGATTGGGTCCAAGACTCTTGTTTTTCACCACAGAGTCTTAAAGGCAGCACAGGTTTCTGGACAAAATGTTCTGGGCATCCCAGCCTCTCAGCTCTCACCAACGAACGCAGCGTAGAGGAGGGGAAATCCATTTGGAACACTATTCTCAAGAGACCAGAAGAAAGAGTTGTGTCCTGAAGGCAAAGCCTTTTTTTTAAAAAACTAGACTCTCTACCCAGCTCATTCCAGAAGAAAGGCTGTGGCATTGGGCACATGGGGACTGTGGCTTCGTGCTCGGGCTCTTGAAGGAATCTGTGTAACTTGTTCCGGAGGTAACTCTGCCGTGGAGATAGGCAATGTCCAGCAGTGGTCGGAAAGCGTCACTCCCGTTCCCTTTCGCCTTTCTGCAAAATGTCCTCCATCTCCACCTGACCTTCCACCCGCCCTGGAAGGGAGACAGCAGCTCTCAGAGCTCCAGAGAAAGCGGCACGATGAACCCAGCTTCTTCTGGGGAAAAACTGATTTTCTCTTTGGTCGATGACATGAATGACTCAGACGAATATCCAAGGACATGTCAGGAATCGGCCGACGATGGTGGGGAAAGGAAGAAAGCCTGAGCTGGGTTTATGAAAGTTTTCCACTAAAGTCAGCAACAGCTTAAATTCAAACCAGGCACAAGACGCTTGAATCTCCATATGAGTTGTTCATCAAAGGGCTAACGGAGAGGAAATCCGAGCCGGAGCAGGGTTTCAAGTGATTCCTTTCCTAAGGAAACTATTTCCTTTGTCTGTGCATGTTCAGGAAAACTGCCTTTTTGGAACCCGGTCCACTCTCAATTCAGGTCACAGTTCTTTTGACCAGTTTTTAAAAATTCTAAGTAGGGAAATGTCTACTGTTCTTCGCATAAACACATGTGCACACACATGCACACATGCACACACACACGATTATAAATATGTGTGCCTTGTTAATTCATGCTGGAATATTACATGACTTAAATATTTAATATGGGCTGATTTAAACTAAGTTTCAATAGGCAGGAGAGTGCGTAGCTAACACCCCGGCTATCCAGATCATCTGTGACTATGCATGTTAACAACCAGGGAAATCATGTGATGTTGCAATATCTCTGACACTCCTGAAAAAGAAAAGTAAGCCCAAAGGTTTAGTCCAGACTGATCTGCTAAAAAAAAAAAAAAAAGGAGACTTTAGTTTAGACCCAATGGCCTTGATTAAAAACAAGAAGGAGCAGTCCAACTCCACCAGGAAAGGAATCTTACTGGCTGCCTCACGCAGACTTCCTTTCTCTTGGTCCTTGGTTTAGACAAAGGGCTCTCAAGTTCTCAGTGTTATTCAGACTAAGTTCAGAGGGGTCAGCTCACTGCCTGTGTTCCTTTAAGACACCCTCCCCCCTTCAGTGCAGCCAGGGTGGGACAGTGGCTAGATGACCATTAGGCATTTACCAGTGTGTTTTCTAACTATGCGCCTTAATGTTGTTACATTATTCTCTCTTCTGGCTTTTGCTCCTTTTTTCCCCCTGTTTCAGATTTTCTCTTCTTTTTTATTTTTTCCTCAGTAGTCTACTCAGAGTCTTAGAAATTAGAGTTGAAAGAACCTCTTAAACTTGTCTCCTCTCTTCCTGCCAGAGCACGATTGTTCCCTCTGTTTAATTTTCCAGCACCCCAGCCAGGCCTCCTTCTAAATGTCTTTGATGGTGGGGTTCCCACAACTTTCCTTGTGAGAAATACTTTACACATTTTCCTCCCTTCATTTTCTGTTACTTGTCAAGGCCTCCCTTCCTGGAGGTGGATGAGGGTGCCTGCGCCCACTGCACCCCCAGCAGGGGGCATTTATTTGATAATCGTAAAGAGTGTTGGGCAAATGAGTTTGTAAAATTTGTATTTTTTTTGTTTGCTCACTTTTACTGTTAAAAAAAAAATGGTGCAGGGAAGTGCCAGATATGTGATCTGTGAAATTGCAAATTACCTTCCTGCTTGGGAAGGGCCATTGTCTTGCTAATGTGTGCTGGCTGAGAGAGAAGCCATGTTTGCCGAGTGAGAGCAGAGAGAGTGCAGGGTGCTGAAGAAGAAGCCAGTTTGTGCAGAAAGTTTGAAGAAGGAGATGGGGAACCAGAGGTGAGGGGCTTTGGAAGCTCCACTGAGACTGGTGGGGGCCTTTGATTCTAGGAGAAACTGGAGAAGATTCTCCTGGTTGTGGAACCAGAGAATGTGTCAGTGATTTGGGGAACCCTGAATGAAGAGGAAAGTGTTTTCCCTGTGTGTTTGCTCATCGGCCGGTGTGAGACTTGAATAAAGGAATGGCCCACCATGTTTTGGCTCCCCTGTTTCTTTACTGTTTGCCCAAATCTAATGGGAACCTGCATGTGCATGTCCACGATGGCGGTGACTACTGGCCATACAAAGAGCAAGGGTGATTTTGGAGTGGCTTCTGTTTGGAGAAAGGGGAAATTTGGTTCTGGATAATTCATCATGGACCAAAAAGTCAATTTAAGCACCTCATACATTCACATTTGGGGTAGGGAAACTATCAATGAAATAAGTGTCAAAGACTTGCCTGTTAACTGCCCTTATTTGCATTAACTAATTAGTGGGAAATAAGTAGTTTGATAGTTTTCTATTCTATTTACAAACAAAGGGACTGGCATTATCAGCTGGGTGACTAAGTGCTTCTGTACATTTTCTAGAAACTAGGTCTTAATGTGTTGGGGGAGGGGTTGTGCACAGAGGTTATCTGCAGAAAGGACGCCCCACCCTTAAACGTGTTCATTGTCAACAGTATAATGTTCTGACTAACGGTCTGCGCTCAGACGTGGTGAACAACTGGTGGAATTCGGTTCCCAGTCATCCTTTTTCCATGAAGCTAGAGACTCAGGAAACCTAACAAATCCTGGAGCTTTAGCATAAAGAACACTTCTCAGAATGAATCAATAAGCAGACAAAGAGATTTACAACTGTTTCTGAAACCTGACTTGAGTAACCTATGAACCAAGTCAGGATTTGCATGGAGTGCATATTGTTCTTTAACCCTAGTTGGTGTGGTGGGGGTGGGGGTGGGAAGGACAGCCATTCTTCGAAAACTTAAAGACCTGCTTGATTACAAATTTACAATTTCCTTCCTTATTGCACAGAGGAAAAAATACGTTAATTAATGAAAAGTTGTGGGTAGTTTCCTGTATTTCTGTCACGCTATGCATGCCAGTGGTGTAATTATAACCTGCCTTTCTCTGGGTCTCCTTGGGGTAATTGCCAAAAACCTAACAAAGTTGGGGGAGCCCAGAAAATTGCCCAACTGAGGGGAAATGCCACTTCAGGGACAACAGTTTAACACAAGGAATCTTTCTCATAAGCTACCACTCTTCGCGTTTTTGCCTCACGTCTCACTTTTCCACATTTTGCTTCAGCAGTTCCTCTCATTTTGAAAACATCACTTTCTCGATTGCTTGGTCCTGACCAACCCAGGTGAGGAAAAATCTTTGCTTTTAACTATCTTGTTACACCAACAGTTCTTTCCCCTTTAGCAATCATTTTCATCTTCAAACTCATTTTGGGCACAGGAGTGATTCCCAGTAAGTGGTCCCCAAACACCTAGAGGTCTTGAAGATAGTAATGGGAGTCTCTATATTCTAGATATTTCAAAAAACCTAGTGGAAATTATATATTTACTAAGACTAAGGCTGCAGAAGAAGTCAGTAAAATTTCTTTGATTTGGCTAGAATTGGGCTAGAAATAAGCTAGTTTGTATGTTAAGGATGGATAATTTGTGTGGATAGGAAATATGTCATTGTTATCTCAAGGGATAATGGGTAACCTACTAGTTATAGTAGGTCCCAAGTTGTTACTAGAACCCTGTTACTTTGGAAGATTAAAATATTGGAGAGGGCCCTGGTCGGTTGGCTCAGCGGTAGAGCGTCGGCCTGGCGTGTGGGGGACCCGGGTTCGATTCCCGGCCAGGGCACATAGAGAAGCGCCCATTTGCTTCTCCACCCCCCCTCCTTCCTCTCTGTCTCTCTCTTCCCCTCCCGCAGCCAAGGCTCCATTGGAGCAAAGATGGCCCGGGCGCTGGGGATGGCTCCTTGGCCTCTGCCCCAGGCACTGGAGTGGCTCTGGTCGCAAAAGAGCGACGCCCCAGAGGGGCAGAGCATCACCCCGTGATGGGCAGAGCGTCGCCCCTGGTGGGCGTGCCGGGTGGATCCCGGTCGGGCGCATGCGGGAGTCTGTCTGACTGTCTCTCCCCGTTTCCAGCTTCAGAAAAATACAAAAAAAAATATTGGAGAGACTAGTCTGAGGTGGGAGTTGTGGGCAAGTGGAGATGCAATTTTTAAAATGATACAGAAGAGCAGGAAGTCAAGGAGAGTTGCTTGGTAGTGGTCCTTAGGTGGCCCTCTCATCCTCTAGGGCCAGTCCCTTTGTTTTTGATGCCTTTAGAAGGATGGGAGTTTTATAAGAACCCTCCCCCAGGGTCTGTCAGGGTGTTTTCTTTGATTTCTTTCTTGCATTTCTCCTTCTGAGAAAGCAGGAGTGTGATGCAGATTTTAGGGGATTGTGGGTCTAATTCTTACTCAGTTTGTTTTTCCTCTCTAGGAAATAAAAGGCAATGACACCATCTAGTTCTTCATTCATTGTGGAAGGGGTAAACGAATCAGGTATTTTCAATATTTGAATTCCCCAGAGTATGGTGATTAGTAAATACAGGTTGTTATTATTATTCTATAAATCTCCAAATAAGCAAGAATCCAAACATAAAAAAGATATTGTCCTAATGGAGCCCTATGTATTTAGATAGGTGTGTAAATATATATATTTACACTCTCTCTATATTACACAAACACATGCATATCTTATACACAGGCATGCATGTATATATCTTATCTGTATTTGTAGATATAAGATATACACACGAACTCTTTTTCCCATTTTGGTCTGATTTATTAATGATTAGTGTTCCATTAGAAAATGAGTTTGACGTGAATAGCACACTCCTGAAATCATTTCAGTGGCAGATCAGATTTTACCATTGGGGATTCAGAAGTGGCTGCAGAGCACAATGCTATCTCCATATTTATATTTCAGATCTGTCAAGACACCCGGATAGTTCATCTGATCACATGGATTTCCATTCCAGGCCTTGAGAGACAAGAAATCTGGCCATCACAGAGAGCCGGGGCAATTAAACTGAATCAGCACTCCGAGTCTCAGTGGATGTCTTCTGGGTTACCATGGGGGACATGGGTTGGTATGAAGTTTAATCAGGCACTAACAGCACCTTGCTGGGAACTTCATGGTTGATAAAGGCAGCCGAATCAGACCAAGTCCTTCTGACTTTTTAAAGAGAAAGCAGCCTCTTTTGAAATGTAAAGAAGGCAGGCTTTGTCACATCCTGCAGTTCCAGGGAGAATCTGAGAGGAGTTAAACAGTTGTTTGCTTTCAGAGGCTCCAGAATTCTTCCTGGATTTTGATAATAAAGTAAAAAATGCCCTTAAGGCTAAATTTCTAAAGGACCCTCTTTGGCCCAGAGCCTACACTCCCTTGTGGGTCCCATGGCTGGGCCCACTATTATATGGGTCTCACTATTACACTTGTCATTGTCACAAAGCTTTGTAAACCACATTGGGCACAACCAGGTTCTCGTGCCATTGAATAGCTGGATCCATGTGCCAAAAAAAAAAAATTACTGTTCAAATGGGGCCCAAGAATGCATGAATGCTTGAACGAGGGCCTCTCCCGGGGTCTCACTGCTCTTGTTGCTGAGAAAGACAAGTGATCATGAAGGAGTTATTTTTTGCCTTCAAGTCTTGTTTGTTTGTTTGTTTGTTTGTTTCAGGCAGTTTTGGTTCTCAGCGGAGGAGGGTACTTAGAGTCCTATTATAGGAAGCCCTGGATTTTCTTACAAGTAGGCTGGCCATATAATTTATCATTAAAACCAGGATACTGTAAAGAGTGAAAATGGGTGTTATTAATAATCATTCAAGGACAAGAGTCATAAGCCAAAATTATTCCAGTCAAGCCAGGACACGGGGCTACTCAAACCATTGGCTGATCTTACAACCCCAGCTACAGAATTCACTCTCCTACAGACAGCCGCCATCCTAACCTCAGAAGCATATCCTGGAGAATCACAAGCTAAGAGAGCCCACTTAGCAAAGTAACATAGGAATTACTGCTAGAGAGATTAAAGATTTGTGATTAAAACAATAAACAGACACAATGGTGTTTCTTTCACAAATGGACAGCTCAGTTTTTTTTGGTTTTTGTGGGGGTTTTTTTTGTATTTTTCTGAAGCTGGAAACAGGGAGAGACAGTCAGACAGACTCCCGCATGCGCCGACCGGGATCCACCCGGCACGCCCACAAGGGGCGACGCTCTGCCCACCAGGGGGCGATGCTCTGCCCCTCAGGGGCGTCGCTCTGCCGCGACCAGAGCCACTCTAGCACCGGAGGCAGAGGCCAAGGAGCCATCCCCAGCGCCCGGGCCATCTTTGCTCCAATGGAGCCTTGGCTGCGGGAGGGGAAGAGAGAGACAGAGAGGAAGGAGGGGGGGTGGAGAAGCAAATGGGCGCTTCTCCTATGTGCCCTGGCTGGGAATCGAACCCGGGTCCCCCACACGCCAGGCCGACGCTCTACCACTGAGCCAACCGGCCAGGGCCTAGCTCTGTATTTTTTTCCAAAAATGTTTCATGGCACTGGCATCAGTTTTATTATTTGCCCTTTCTTTCTTCCTTATTTTTTTCTCTTCTTCTTCTCCTCTCTTTTCCAGCTTGGAGACACATAGCAGTGCCACGTCTCACGGTGGTCATAGTGATGTGGATTACTGGGAGCACCTTCCCACCCACCCCTCACGTCCCTCTGTAGCTATCAGGGACCTTCACAAATACCACACTTAACACCTTCTGCCTACCAGCTATGGTCCTCAGACCCCGCTTCCTCATCAAATTATTCTAGAATTATTGACTCACAGTGAGACTGCTAGGACCCACAATCTAATAGTCACTGCTCATCTGCCAACTGTCTTTAAGTCTGGAGGTCACTCCTGGAGTTGGTGGAGGTCAGGAAGGGGTAGGAGGTCAAATCTCCAATAGCACTCACTTTGGCCACTGACCACTATTTAACGTTACCCTGTCCGTACCAACCTTTGGCTGTAGTTTAGCCTCAGAGAAGGAAAAGGTGCCTAAATCTCTTCTCGGAAAGCTCTTAGCTACTATCACAAGGTTGGTTGTTTCTTCCTCTCCACATTTTTATTCCATTTAGTTACCCTACTCTACTTCAAACAGGATTAAGAGGAAGAAGAGTAGAAAACGAAGGGAGAACACAGAAACTGGAGCACTTCTAGGGAATATTCGTGGGGTTACATAACACAGGTGACAGTTATTCTGAGGCAAAGAAGAGGAGGAGCAGGAGGCCAGGAATACGATCAGGATAATGAAATGTTGGTAACAAAAGGTCCAGGAATGAAGTCAAGTGTCAGAGGACCCTCAGAAGAAAGAATTCCCTCTTTACTCCTCACAAGTTCTTTTTTAAAAACCAGTTCTTAAAAGCCGAAACAAAACTTTGAGTTTGTTGTCACAATTTCTCTCCAGTATGAAACATGACAGTATTTAAGCCTTTATTGATACATCTGTGATGTCCCAAAGAGGAAGAGGTTAATTGAAAAGGTTGCAAACCTTCCGGTACAGGAGGCTTGAGACAGGCATCCATGCGTGTGTGTGTGTGTGTGTGTGTGTGTGTGCGCGCGCGCGCCTGCGTGTGTCTGTTCCCGGCTCTCTTTCCGGAAGATGTTGACAGTGGCTGCACTGTATCTTAACTGTCAAGCTATTTTTTTCTTGCCAGCTTTCATTTGTGTTGTTCTTCACCTTTAGGAGACCCCTTACCTCTCCTCTCTTAAATCTACACTCACCACAGAGCAGACATAATCCCAGATTTTCAGTAAATCAACACTATTTGCTCCCCACTGACTGAGAGAATTTGATACTGACAGCCTGTTACACCTAAAAGAAAAATACTGCCGGGGTTCCTCTCACATTCTCCGCCTGGGAAGGAACGCAGGGAGGAGTGTGTGTGGTATCCATTGTAAATTAGGCGGCACAGACCTCCTTATTCTTAACGTGGATTTTGTGGAAGTGGGTACATATGGTACCTTACCCTGACCACGTCTTTGACCAAACAAACCCCAGTACCTGGAGTATTTCCAACCGCAATTAACTCTCTTCAGTGGGGCACTGGTGATTTATTCAGACTGCAGCAAGGGTAGAGTCCTCCGCCTGGCAGAACGCAGGGCCCTCCGTGTATGAGGCAGAGCCGGGGTATGGGGACTGAACACCGCACGTGGACAGCTCCAACTCCGTCTTACGGAGGCACATTTTGGCTGTGGGGTTGAAAGAGCAGTTTTATTTATTATTCATCTCTGTGTTTATGGTGGATGTGGTGAGAGGATTTTGACTCTGTGTTACTGGGTCAGAGTTACTGAGAATGAAACTAGAGGCAAGGTCTCTGAATCCATTTCTGACAAGGTTTCTCGACTTTAGCTTTAGGTTGTGGCTGGTGCTGTGAATTAGAAATACTCCTCTGGGGAGGTCAGAAATTCTCTTGATGTGTCCCAGGCAGTCCAGTGGAGGGAATGCAATGGCTGTATAGTTGACGCTGATGAGGGTCCAGAGTGGGCAAAAATGCCTTGTGGTACAATAACTGGCAGCCATAGTAACACAGTGACACGGTCATTTCCCAGACTGATGAGCATGGAAGACAGAGGTACCGCTTGGCCAGTCTCGGATGAAAGTGACCACCGAGAGATTGTGAGCTACCTGAGAGCAGGACCTGTATTTTTTTCAAGGGACAAACAGCAACAGCCAATATACACTCCAGAGCTGTATGTAGGGTGGGGTGTGGGTTTGAATCATCATTTTATTTGGAAAATGATGCAAACCTATCCTCCTCTGGGAATTCATAAACCATATTCACTTATTAAGGGCTATGAAAAATTCTTCCAATAAAGCTAAATTTAACATTTCCCCTATTTATTAGGTCAGAGAACTTCCTTCTCCCTACCCCTTCAGAACACCTATTAATATTTCTCAGGACTACACTGGGAATGGCTGAGTTAGTCATCTCTCCCTTCCTGGTGCCTGTCACTTCCCAGCATGAAGAAAACAGTCAGTATGACCCAACAAATATGGATTGAGCCCTAGGCATTGGTCCAGGTCCTAAAGATACAGATGTGAAATAAATAGACAAATCCTGTCCAAATATATCTAATATTCTAGTTTGTTCTCTGTATCCTCATTTTGATCAATGAGGTTCAATATCAACCCAATCCCTCAAGGTCACTCTAAGTGAACTAACTGGAGCTAGTCTGAACCAAGCGGATGACCTGCCTGTGGACAGGACCCAGGAGTCTCTGGGTTCTTCAGGTAGAAGACCAGCTTCTGCCCTGTGGCACATCAGGTTCCTGGCATCGTTTCACTCAGCAGCATGAACCACACCAGTCTGCCTCGCAGGGCACCAGGCTCTTGTCTGTCAATCTTGGCTCTGTGGCTGCCACCACACATGAGTTGGGAGGTGAAATCACTCATTTTCACTTTACCTTGGTTTCCTAACATGCAGCAAATAAGGATGATTAATAATCATCTCCCATTTCATATCCCCTTTGGGAGATACCAACCTCTCTGTAACACATAATATAGTGCCTAGGCCCTCTGGGCATTCAAGACTATTTAAATTATTTCATAAAAGCAGAATTCCATTCCTCTTATTTCTTCCTTTTCAGCCTCTGTCTGTATTTCTTTTTTTCCATAGGCAATGTTCTCTTCTGGTTTCTGTTTTGTTTTCTGAGGGCAAAGGCTGATGAAAGAAAACAATCACCCCTGTCCTCTGTGAAGTTGAAAATCTCCCACTTCTCCTTTGGTGCCCGGCGATACCACTGAGTGTCAGCATGCATCTGTCTCCTCTACTCATTTTCCTTGGACCCTCTCTGTGTTTTTAGTAATTGATTAGGGGCCCTGCAGAGGTCTGCTCCACCCCCCGTGGTCTATTTCATTTGTGATGACCACACCTCCCTCACAACCCACTGAGATGTGAAAAGCTGCTGTTCAGAGGCTGCCTGATCAATTGAAGGAAGTTTGGGCTGGGAAGACTCCCCCGCTCCCAGCACCTCTTCTCTTTCCCCGAGAACCAGAATCTTCCTGAGATCCTCCAGGTCCTGGGAGCTCGCCAAGCAGGGAGCTCAGACTCACAGGGCTGGAACAGTGAAGTCATGCTGGCCTTGCTGTGAGGGAGGCAGTTCTGGTCCAGGCACCCCTATCCTCGTGACCCAGCACCCCTAACCTTGCTGGTCAATACTGAGCATGCGCAGCCCCGCACAGATTAGTTCCCATCTCCCTCGTGCCCCTTTCTTGCTATCCTGGTTAAGGACCTAAGTTCTCCTTAGTCTCCTAATTGATACCTGCTTGCTTTGCCTAACCTCACCTGCATCCCCATTCCTTACCCTGGGTCCAATCAGAGGTTTTAATCATCATCAACAAGTTCTAGAGATCCTTTTATCTCCCATCCCTACTCTCACACAGCAGTCACTGCTGTCCTTGCCAGTGTTCTTGAGAGGAAAGCTTAAGACACAGAAAAGAGAGAGAAGAAATAGAACAATAAGGTGGCTGGTATATCGAATCATAAGAACAGGCCTTTTAATAATAAATCAACCATGATTACAATGACCGTGACAGTGTCTTCCAGTGCTGAGGCCGTGAGAGTATTTCTCATTTCTGCATGCCCGCTCTGAAGGGCAGATGAGAAGGTTGACAGCGAAGGGAGTGAGGCCATCAGGTGTTCTGTTCACAAGCCTCTTTGAGCCTTTCTGAGCATGTGGCTGTCTCTGAGACCCGGGACAGACCTGCAAGGGCAGAGTGCTGAACCTGAGGACCTAAAATGGAATGCTAGAATGAAGAACATCACTTTTGGGAAGACCAAGCATCAAGATGATCCATCCACTTGAAGTACTTCAAGAACATAAATTCTATACATTCCACCTGCTCTTTCATCCTCCCCCAGACGGTGCACAACCCTGCTGGCCCCAAAGAAGAGGCTTCCCTGCTCAATTTTGCCTGGTTAGGTGGACCTCTGCCCACCCTTGACAAAGGTAAGATAGACAAGGCGTGGTAGACAGAAAGTGACTCTGTCCCCTGTCCTCTGGATTGAAAGATGACCCTATAGCTCTGTTCAGTCTCATGAAATGGCTCAAGAGTTCTGTCATGCGGAAGAGTTGTTAAGCTCTCTCTGTGTGGTTCTGGAAAGCAGATGGAACAGAATGCTGAAAGGCACAAAGCCGCTCCTGGACAGGGCTCTGATACGGTTAAGGACTTCTTAACTTTGAGATCTCTCACAAAGTAGAAGGGGTTGCTAAGTCAGGAGGGAGTATGTTTGCATTCCCGGGGGGCATTCTTGAAGAAGCTGGGTGGTCATTTAAGTGTCATAGGGTAGAAGGGATTGCTGCACAAGACAGACTTGAGTTGGACTGTTCCCACCTTCCCAAGTCTAAGTTTACATGATCCTGCCAAGTTCAGCAGGGACTCCTTGAGGCCCACGCAGAGATCAGCAGCAATTGAAACAGAAAACACATGCTGCCCCACCATCCCCACCCCTCTCTCCACCAGTGCTCAGGACCTATGGTCCCAGTGACCTCTGCTTCTGCATGTCAGCCTGGAGTGCATTCTCTTTTTGTTTTTTGTTTTGTTTTGTTTTTTAAAGATTTTATTTATTCATTATAGAGAGGAGAGAGAGAGAGAGAGAGAGAGAGAGAGAGAGAGAGAGAGAAGGGGGAGGAGCAGGAAGCATCAACTCCCGTATGTGCCTTGACCAGGTAAGCCCAGGGTTTTGAACCGGCAACCTCAGCGTTTCCAGGTTGACACTTTATCCACTGCGCCACCACAGGTCAGGCTGCATTCTCTTTTTGAATAGAGGTGAGAAGGAAGGAAAAGAAAGGAAAGGGATAAGTCAGTTTTTCTGAGTGCTTCCTGGGGATTAAAATTCTCTCCCAGTGGACAGGTGGGAGGGAAATTCGACAATACAGATCAACATTTGGTCAAAGGGACCAACCGAATCCCACAGCACAGGAGAAGCTTTCAAAATTTTCTCTGGAAAAGAATTCCAACTTCTCCTCCTAAATTTAAGTCATTATATCTTTTTTTTTCTTTTTAAGTGAAAGGAGTGGAGATAGAAAGACAGACTCCCACAAGTGCCCCCACCCGGGATCCACCCAGCAAGCCCTTTCTGGGGCTGATGCTCGAATCAACTGAGCCACCGGCTGCGAGAGAGGAAAAGAGAGAGAAGGGGGAAGGGAAGGGAAAAGAAGTAGATGGTCACTTTTCATGTGTGCCCTGACCATGGATCGAACTGGGATATCCACACACCAAGCCAACACTTTATCCACTGAGCCAACTGACCAGGGCCACATTATATCTTAAAAGCTTACTTTGGAAACCAATGTCAGGTTCTAAATTTGAAGGGCACGCATAGTCTCTGTCCACTTACTATGTGCCCAGTGAGGTGGTGGGCGATGTTGCATGCTTGGTACAGAGAAATGCATAAGGGTCTTATTGTCTAATTGTAATTCTTTTTTCTGGTTAGGGGCAGACTTTGGTTTTCATGCAATACTTCCAGTATTATACAATATCTCCCGTGGAATTCCTCTTCCTGGATCTATGACTGTTTCTTTCACGAGTAGACAAAGATTTAAGAGGAAAATGACTGGGAAACGTGCGTTTGGGTTCATGTAAATAAGAGACAAGGTTTTCATGCCCTTCTGCCTTCACTGGGGACTCGTTTCCCTCATCCAGTCTCATTGTAAAACAATCCACTCCTGAGGAGGTCAACAGTGAAAAGTTTGTCTTCTCAAATTAGTAATCAAAGAGTGAAAATAATTAATAGAGAAAACAGCACAGTTCCACACTGCGTTCCCATGTAGATGTCTATAGAACAATAAATCAGTAGGGGAAAGAAACAATATAGGCATTTACAATTATGCCTCATGCATAATGCCCTGGAAAGAGAATTTGTGTTAAAAAAGACAACATCTGCTGCAAGTGGGTTTATAAATAATACAGCTACATATTCAGGTAATGACATGACAGACGGTCTCTTGTGTCCTTGTCCTTTTGTGTCCAGTGCTGAATGTGTTTACATCTGCAGCTTATGACATACATGCCTGGCCTGTTTGTGCTCGGGCTAGGAACTTCTCTCTCTCTTCCAGTTAAATGCTCCTTTGCCCAAACCATCACATTCCACATCGAGGACCCAGATAGCCAGAGAAATCTGTTCCATTTGGTTTTAATTGATCCCTTACTGTGAGAAGGTAAGTGCTTGAAAGAAGTGTGATCAGATGCATATTCAGTACCCACATCCATGAACCAATTTCTTTTGTGTTGACACCCAGGCTTGACAAAAAGAATGATGGTTAAGGTCAAGTGCATGAAAGCTAATTCTAAACAATGATGGATGAGCCCAGGCTTGGACTCTATCTTATCTAGGATGTTCTGCTGAAAGGTTGGGTATTTTCCCCGCATTTTTAAAAGTCTCCTAATTTTCAAATTAATGAAGTGATCACAGACCCAGTATTTGTGTGAGCTCTTTTCTTTTTCTCTCATTATTCAGCTCTTCACCACCCTGTTGACAGTAGTGTGAGTGATGGCCTTCAAGTAGATGATTCTTCTTTGCCGCGAAGAAACTGATAAATATCGCCTGTCTCTGCAATAAATTGCACATGAAACAGCCCGCTCTGGTAATCTATAGAGTTATGGTAAGGACAATGGCATTGTGAGGAAATACAGCCAAACTGCAATTAACTGAAACCCAACTAAAAAGAAGCCTCAAAGAACCCAAAGTATGTTTTTATTTATCATTGTTTGTTTCTATTTATATTCCACTTTGGGGGAAAGTCATAGCCAAATAAGGGGCTTCCGAGGGTTCATCAAAAATTTCATTTTCAGGGTATTAAATGTAAATAGTATACATTTATTTTAGTTCCTGGTACCTTCTAATTTTTATTTCCTACAGTAAGAAAACATATTTATCTATTATACACACATGTCTTTCAACAGTAAGGATTAAATTAAAAGATTTAAAAGTAAGATACTTTAATTTATAAATTTTAAACTCTGATTTTGGTATGTAAATATTTTTACTGTACTTGGAAATACACAATTCATTTTAAAAATAAATTTAAATGAGTTGTTGGGTCAAATTTTGTTAGTTTTTTCCATTGGGTGATTTAGGCTGCTCTGTTTCCTTAAAGTAGTTATAGTGCCTTTTCTATAATATATACATACTCTTTGGGTGTCTTTCTCTAAAATTACTGCCAATTTACAAAATGTTGTTTGGCTTGGGAACTAACTGGATATCTTCTGTCATTTTCACACTTTACCCAGTGTTGGGATTCAAATAATTTAACAACCAGTTCTCTGCCCTAATGACCAATTAAAGTATAAAAAAAGATATACTTAAAGGTAGTTTATTATTTCATGCATTTAATATTTAAAAAGAAGTAATAAAGAGTACACAGACTAGATTATGTTATAAGAAAGAGTTCTAAAATTTTAATGAAAAAAAATATAAATAATACCTGACAAAAAACAGTAAAACTGCTATTTAAGATGTTTCCAATGAGAGCTTGTCACGCCCTGGTTGTTTGGCATTTTTTCTCTTTATGTTATATGTTTGTTTACTGAAGTAACAAATGTAAAGGAATTAAATATAGTTTTTCATCAAAGGTATAATGACTTTTATGAAATGAATAAATAAATATTACAGGCATAGTCCGGTCAAATTTTTTTCACCTATGGATGGAATGAACATTATTACTATGGGTGCTTGGAATATGCTGTTGCACAGATGAATGTTAAAAAAAAGTAAGGAATGTAAATTTGCAATTTCTACATTGTGTGGCTGCCCAGGTACCCACATTACAGAGAACCCTGATTACAAGTGCCATTTTAACAATTGGTTCACTGAAATCAACAAAAAAATAGATATCGGTTCTGCTGAACCAGTGCAGACCAGCTGAATCCCACCACTGACTTTGACCTAATATGTACTAGGAATCCAAATTATAAACCCAAATATGGCTGACATTTGAACAGCATGGGTTTGAACTGCTCCTGCCCCTTATATGTGGACTTTTCAATAAATACTATAAGTGATATTCTCAATAACATCTTATTCTCTTTAGTTTTTTAAATTGTAGGAGTATAGTATGTAATACATATGACATAAAAATGTATGTTAATTAACTATCTGTTATATCAGTTAAGGCATTCAGTCAACAGTAAGTTGTTAGTACAATCAGCCCTCTGCATCCAAGGATTTTCAACCATGGGTCAAATATACTATTTTCAGCCTGACCTGTGGTGGTGCAGTGGATATAGTGTCAACCTAGGATGCTGAAGTCACTGGTTCAAAACCCTGAGCTTGCCCAGTCAAGGCACATACAAGAAAGAACTACTATGAGTTGCTCATCCCCCTTCTCTCTCTCTCTCTCTCTCTCTCTCTCTCTCAAATCAATAAATACAATCAACACTTTTACTGTTTTTAGTTTTATTTTTTAAGTGAGAGGAGGGGAGATAGAGAGAAAGGCTCTTGCATGCGTCCCACCAGGATCCACCGGCATCCTCCATCTGGGGAATATGTGCCAATCAACCAAGCTATCCTCAGCACCTGAGGCCAACACGAGGACCAGTTGAGCTATCCTCAGAGCCCAGGGCTGACACTTGAACCAATCGAGCTACTGGCTGCAGGTGGGGAAGAGGGAGAGAAGGGGGAGATGGAGGGTGAGAAAAGCAGATGATCACTTCTCCTGTGTGCCCTGACTGAGGAGGATTGAACGCAGGACATCTACACACCAGGCCAACACTCTATCCACTGAGCAAACGGCCAAAGCTGAAATAAACATTTTTAAATAACAGAAAAATACCGTTTTCAATCTACAGTTGGTTGAATTCTTGGATGTGAAATCTACATATATGAAAGGCCTACTGTAAGGTTTTGGGGGAGTCAAAAGTTATAACTGAATTTTTGACTAGCCTCTTTATTATTTAAGGTCAAGTGTGTTTTGTATCTTTCCCAAGAATCTCTATTAAAATGTGCTTTGATGTGAGTCATTGACAGCAGAGTAGAAATTTAAGTCAATGTGTTAACTCTTCTGGGGATGTTCCCAATGTAAACATTGTCTCAAAAAGTAAAATAAATATATCCATTATCATTAAACAAGTGTCAATGAGTAGATATTATGACGGAGAGACCAAGAGTTTCCCAGCATCATGCTATCATTGGCTTAGAAAGGCCCTTGGAAGTCATCCCATCACCCATTTAAATGACTGAAATCCTACTTTAGGTCAGGCAACACAACACACTGTTTCCTCCAATCTGCTATCTCATTCCATCCTTATAAAACCTCACAAAGTTAAGATTTTCATTATTTCATAAGTGAAGTAGAGACCCAGAGATATTAATTTTATGGGCTCATGATTATATAACCAGTATTTGAAATGAGGTTTTCTGGCTCCCAAAGTAAAGGTTTGTCAGCTTCATGACGAACTAGGAAGAATATCAAAGTAGAACAGGAAATATAAGACTTGCAACTAGTGTTCACACAATGGAATTTTGGGAAGAGGAGAAGAAATAAAAAATCTTGTATCATTTAGTTTTTCTCTAGTAAAGTTATAACAAATCCCCCAAAACCCAGTGTATTAAAATAACTTTCAGGTATCTGTGGATCAGCTGGAGTTGCTCAATTCCAGCTGGTCTCAGCTGGGCTGAGCTTCCCGCTTCAGTTTGGGTTCAGGTCTGCACTGTGTGTTTGTTCATTTTTCTTAGACCGTGGGCCAGCTGGGGCATTCTATAATGGCAATACAGAAACACACAAAAATAAAATTAACCACATAAGGACAGTTCACATCTTCATCTGCATCACTTCTGATAACATTGTATTGACCAATGCAAACTGCAAAGTCAAACCCAAGTTAAGGTAGCTGTTAATGAAAAGCACTCTATTTCAAAAGGGCCAGCCAATTATGACCTTAGATCCAAAGCCCAGGATCTCATGGACTATGTCGAATCTGAGTTTAGCTCCTCTTGATTGGAAGACCAAAGAACTAACTAACTAACTAACTAACTAATTGAAACATGTGCTCCTTTTTTTACCTAGCACACAATGGTGTGACAGGGATAGGACTGCTCCTCTTTGAAAAGGAGAGTGGGAGGCAAAAAGCTGCCCCTGAGTACAGCACATCTGAAATTTTACTGGGAAGTGGTGTTAAGAAATGTTCCTTGATCTGGCTCCAGTTCTGCTCCCTATGGGTCTATGTTGTTTCTATTTTTCTCCATCACCCTTGATTCCATTCTCTGGAAGTTCTTTCCTTTTCTAACAGCCTCTTTGGAGAACATATGCTTCTCAAAAGCTGAGCAGCCTTCTCAGATGCTTGCTGTATCTAGAAACTTGAGGGCCCCGAGGACTTTTACAGCTTAAAAAAAAAAATCTCAGCTTTTTCAACATCTAGCAGTGTTTTTGACAATACAGATCACTCAGAAGTTTTGTGGGTTTTCTATGTATTTACTTTTAGTCAACTGTATGTGCCTAAAACACACTTGCGATTATTTCCAACACATTCTTCTCTGTATGTATAGAGTTAATTATAAGTACTTAAGCCTCATTAGATTTATGTGGGACTATGCTCTAAATCTTCTACAAGACTTTCCATTCAGCTGAGACAGTATAATGAACACTATATTATTTATTTTGTTGATCGAACCAAATATGTTGCACTCATCCCTCTGATTTGCTTTTTATTTAAGAATATTTCTTCCTGTCAGCATATGGATTTTATTTTTTTCAGAATCTCTGTCATACTGGCATACTTTTGACTTAGTGAGATTCAGTTTTATTTCCAACATAGAGATTTCTGGACATTTTATATTCTTTCAAACTCTTGCTTGCACAAATAGTTCTTTTCCTAGTTCTTCTTTTTCTCATAGCTTATTAAATGCATCTAATAGCAGTAGCTCAAGTTTTCAACCTTTTGCTATAGATGTCCATCCACAAATCTACAAATTTGTTAGGTACAGCATCTACCTTTCAGATTACTGAAGGCAACACTTTACCAGTGTTTGCTACACTGTAACGCAGATTCTCAGTTTTCAACCTACTGTGTCATGTTGGGTTTTATTTATTTGTTTGTCATTTTATCCTAGCTGCCTATAGACATTTGTATATCAATTACTGTATGACACCCAAACCATGTCAAATATTTAAGGTTTTTGTTATGGGGGATACCATTTCCAGTACTAATCTCTGAATTCACCATTTATCTACCATGATGTTTTCCTCCTCTCAAAATCTCAAAATTTAATAACTTTAAAAACAATCATATGTTAATATTTTATGCATCTGTGGCTTGTCTAGGGGTTGCCCAATCCAGGCTGGGATCAGCTGGTCTCAACTCCAAGCTACAGGCTGGATCCAGTTTATTTGCATTGGTCTCTCATCCTCTTTAGACTAGAAGGTTAGCTGGGTCATGTCCTTTTTAAAGTGATGGAAAAAAACCCAGAGAAATTTCTTATGATCCTAGTAGAAACCCTGGTATACTTAGAACCCCTACTTGAGTCCTGTCTCTTTGGCAAAAGCAAGTCAAGCCCTAGCCAGTTAGCTCACTTGGTTGGAGTGTTGCCCCAAAATGCCAAGGTTGTGGGTCTGACCCCTGGTCAAGGCACATACATGGAGCAAACAACGAGAGTGCACTTGGGGAGCTCCAGTGGCGCAATCGGTCAGCGCGCGGTACTTATGCGAGAGTACACTTAAGTTGGACAACAAACAACACAAGCAACTCCCTCTCTCTCTCCCCCATCTTCTGTCTCTAAAATCAATCAATAAAATTTAAAATAAAGCATAAAAAATTTTTAAAGATCCAGTCAGATTTTAGACCCTATATTGGCTTTCTATTGCTGCCTTTATAAACTATCACAAATTTAGTAGCTTAAAACAACACAGATTTACTATATCCTAATTCTGTAGGTCAGAAGTCTGACATAAGTCTTGTAGGGCTGAAATTAAGATGCCTGTAGGGCTGTGTTTGTTGCTAGAAGCGTTAGGGAAGAATCGGCTTCCAACTTCACTCAGGTTTGTTGGCCAAGTTTAGTTTCCTGTGGTTGCAGGACTCAGGTCCCTGTTTCTCTTCTGGCTGTGAGGCAGGGACCTGCCTTTGCTCCTAGAGACTGCCCAGATCTCTTCTTACAGTTTCCCCTCCATCCCAGCCAGCCAGAGCACAGCAGGTCCTTCCCAAGCTTCCCCTTGTGCTGCATCGCCTCTCCTTCCTTGTCCACCACAGCTCTCCGACGGACTCTAGCCAAACACATTTCTCCATCTTTAAGTGTTCTTGTGAATAAATTGGGTTGGGTAATCCAGGATATTCTCTTTGATTTAAGATCTATAACCTTCATTCTATCTGTAAAGATCCTTCACAGCTGTACCTAGATTAGTGTTTGTTTTTGTTTTTTGTTTTTGTTTTAATGTGCATGAGAGAGAGAGAGACAGACAGATAAACAGACAGACAGGAGGATAAATGAGAAGCATCAAGTCATAGTTGCGGCACCTTAGTTGTTCCTTGACTGCTTTTTCATATATGTCTTGGCCATGGGGCTCCAACTGAGCCAGTGACCCTTTGTTCAAGCTGGCGACCTTGGGCTCAAGCCAGTGTCCTTGGGCTTTAATCCAGCAATCTCTAGGCTCAATCCAGCAACCGTGGGGTTATGTTTATGATTTCACACTCAAGCCACTGACCTGGTGCTCAAGCTGGTGATCATGTGCTCAAGCTGTCAACCTCAGGGTTTCATACCTGGGTTCTCAGCATCCCATGATGGCACTCTGTCCACTGTGCCACTGCCTGACCAGGCATCTGTACCTATATTAGTGTTTAACTGAATAGCCAGTAGACATAAATCTTCAGTTCTGTGTACTGCAGACCCCAAATCAAGGGGCACGGATGTGCACCCTTCACCATGAAAGCCAGTATCAGAGGTGTGGGGGAGAATATAGTCTTACCAGAGAGAAGCCACAAAGAATGAATACATTTTAAAGATCAAAACCAAAATGCAAAATCTTTTTGTTAAGGGCTAGGCAGTAAATATTTTAAGCTTTATGATATATATGGTCTCTGTCATAACTACTTCACACTGCCATTGTAACTCAAAAAGTCACCGGCAATACATAAAAAAAACAGGTATGACTGTGTTAAAATAAAACTTTGTTTCTGAAAACAGAAATCAGGTTGGATTTAGCCCACAGGCTGTAGTTTGGTGACCTCTGATATAAAATATCACAGTTCTCTACCAGGCTCCTTCTATAATAAGAAACTTTGGTGATAAATCATGTCTTATAATATCAAGTGACCCCAAAGATAACTAAACAAAAGAAAAATTAGTTCCTTTTCACAAAAACTGATTTTACCCTGGACAGCTTGTTGTATGATGCTTCCTTCAAATTGGTACATTTTATTATTTAAGGTGATAATATTACAAACTGAAATATTGTAACTGATTATTTGTCGATAGGCCACATGGCATAGGATCGCACCAGGCATTTATGGGAGAAGAAACACACTGACTGTCCAAGAAATTCTGTGGATATCTGTCGTGTGTCATAATCACTTTGGTGGCTGAGGCAGGGGCGGTCTAAGGTTGCTAGGTCACTTGTGACCTGTGGTGGTTGCTTGCCTACACAAGGATTGTCTCCACCCCTCCAGAGATTTGGGTGAAGGAGCGTCATGTTGCTCCTATTGAGAATTTTTATCACCTTCACCCAGGAATGCAAAGGGCATCGTGCAATCTGAAAATGCTGGTCTTGTAGAGAAATACTTGTCAGGAACCTTAAGATCTTCCATAATTCAGTTCACTCGGCCTGATAAACACTGGCCAGTTACTGTGTGATCAACATGGGGCTAAGAAAGAAAAGTGACCCACTGAGTGCTTTGTGTGGCTTGTTGACTGTACTAGCAGTCACAGTGAGTCCTCTTGGGGTCTCAGGAAGGCTGAACAGGCCTTCTTTGCATTCATCTTCCTTATCAGTTGACTTTCTTGGGCATTTGCTTATGGTGTATTACGCATTTTCTTTGCAACAGCTAATTAAAAGGTTGCTATTACTGAGGAAAACAGATTAAAAAACAAAAGTAGTTAGTAGCTTTTATTCATCATCAAGGAATTAACCAATCGGTAACAAGTAGGACAGCTCAATTTCTTTAGATATCTGAAGCCTAAATAGTTTAATTGGGGAAGCATGTTAAAAGAGATGGAATGACATTCATTATGGATTAAGTTAATACATTTCAGACTGATCGCCTGGCTTAATTTAACAAATTCCACATCTTACTGTTTGGCAGGAAATGGCTTCTCATGAACATCATTACCAGTCAGTCTGACTTGAGTTAGTTGAGAGGACTAACTCCATCTGAAAACTCTTACTCTTAATAATACAGTGCTTTGCCTTGGCAAACCCCTCTGCATGCTTGAGAAGCATGGGGCTCTCCCGCCGGCCCCTCTGAGCTCCGCCCCTCCCACTGTGCTACTCAAGGTGAGGAGGGAAGGAGTATCACTCACACTTTCCAGTGAAACCTATCTGAAATGGAGCAGCGTTAGTCCACTGTGGGGAAAGCTGGTTGTGTCCTACCATGCTTAAAGTCACTGAATTATATAACATGTACATGTTTCTGTGTCATTAGAGCATCTAGATTCTTCTGATGTAGGAGAAGCAAAATGAGACATTTGGTGAAAAATAATATAAATCACTACTTTTTATTATTGACCATCTACCATGAGCCAGGGAATCAGCATGCATTACCTCATATAGTTCTCAAAATTACTGTGCAGGGTCAATATCGCTATGCCTAACTTGCTAGTGAGGAAACTGAGCATCCATAATGTTAAATAATTTGGCCATGGTCACACCTGGTAGAGGCAGGATTCCAATTAAATCATATTGATTCCAGTCCTTCAGATTTATACCTTCCACTTTGCCCTGTCGTCTCTGGAGAAGGATTGGGGCTGTACTCACAGTGCTTGAAGCAATCAATCCCCTTCAGGTCTCTACCCAAAAACTGTCATTTCCAACTTGCATGAATCTTGCGTGGTTGAGACATTTCAAGGCCACTTATCATTACTTTTCTCTTCCCCTCTGTGGGAAAGGACACACAAGAGTCTCCCCCGTTCCCTCTAAGTCTCATACGTGCCACAAATGGAAATACGGGGCAGGTTGCCGCTTCCCCTGTTCTATAAGCCACAGGCCCTGGGACTTTATAGCCCAGTGCAGGCAGCCCTGACTAAAGCGCAAAGAGGTCAAATTAGCCTGTGTATCAGCCTCTCCTCTTAATTAATTACTCACGTATCAGTCTAACAGTGCTGCACAAAACACACACACACAAAATCTCAGCAGCAACAACTATAAGCATTCTTGATCACTTATCTGCAGTCATTTAAAGAAGGCCATGGGTCCAGGTTTTGTTTCTACTCAGTGGAGCTAGGCTGTTCTCTGAGCCCCAGGCCCTGTTGTGCATCAAGGGCTGGACAGGATGTTCCAGTCTCGGCTGGCCCAGTCTGCGCTACATGCTCTTAGTATTCTGGGACCAGTAGGGCATTTCTGCTCATGGAAATGAACTAAGTGCAAGAGGAGCAATAGAAAGAAGGTGATGTTATTATGGGTCAGAAGAGACACAAAGTTACTTCTCCCCATTTGTCTTGGGACAATCCACTGTATTGGGCTAAACACATCACTGACCTGAAAAGGAAATTACAATTCTATTGACAAAGAGAAAGGGGAGAGCCAATATCTGCCACAGGGAGGGTGGGGTGGGAATAATCTAGGAAGTTGTTAACTAGCCACCAAATCCTCCGCTTACCACTAAGACTAGCACTGCTAGAGGCAGAGGTGGGCCCTAACCCCAACCTCTCTGAAAACCAGCCTGGGTTATGTGCGCATATTAACTGCCTTGGTGAGTGCAACGAGCACCATTGTCAACCACAGAAGGAAGGGCACATGGCGAAGTCATCCCTCTTGTTACCTTGGAGTGGCTTTGGAGTTTAACTTCTCCCGTGAGTGAAGGTAGGAGTCTGGGTGAGCCCAGAAGCATGGTCCCCAGATTTGACTTTAGTTCAGCTCAGAACTCTAGGCCTTTTCTGGAAGAGCGGGCCTGCAGCAGGCCATCTTTCCGTGGCCACCACATCAGTTATCGAATATTGCCCTTACATGAGTTTCCAAAAAATCCAACTTGCTCTCAGACAATGCCCACACCTCACTTTCATCACCACGCCAGGGGCGACCTTTCACTCACTGTGTCAGCATTTGTAGACTTTCAGCTGTGTCCCAGATCGTGCATTAGGATAATAATTAGGAAGATGACAAATTCGTGGATCAAGCCCTGTGGGAGATAACTATCTAGTTGGTGAAATAAACATGGAAAAGAACAACAATAATTTTTTTTTTGTATTTTTCTGAAGCTGGAAATGGGGAGAGACAGTCAGACAGACTCCCGAATGCGCCTGACCGGGATCCACCCGGCACGCCCACCAGGGGCGATGATCTGCCCACCAGGGGGCGATGCTCTGCCCTTCTGGGGCGTCACTCTGTTGCGACCAGAGCCACTCTAGCGCCTGGGGCAGAGGCCAAGGAGCCATCCCCAGCGCCCGGCCATCTTTGCTCCAATGGAGCCTCGGCTGCGGGAAGGGAAGAGAGAGACAGAGAGGAAGGAGAGGGGGAGGGGTGGAGAAGCAGATGGGCATTTCTCCTGTGTGCCCTGGCCAGGAATCGAACCCGGGACTTCTGCATGCCAGTCTGACACTCTACCACTGAGCCAACCGGCCAGGGCCAAACAATAATTTTTTAAAGAGCTAATAATTACTGACCACTAACTATATACTGGGCATTAGTTTAAGTGGGTTTTTTCTTGTGTATATTAACTCATTGAATACTGACAACTCTATTAGGTACGTATAACTATTATCTTTTTTTTTTTAACAGAAGAGAAGTGAAGCAGGAGAGAGATACAGCAATTTGCCCAAATCACATAGCCATAAAGTAGGAGTTGAACCTGGAGTCTCTGTGCTCAATCACTTTAATGAACTTCCATCAAAATGTGATAAGTGCTGTGAGACATTCAAACCTGGTGCCTTTGGGAGCCGAGTTCAGGAAGAGCACCCAACGCTGGATGTAGAAAGTTTTCACAAAGAAAACAGCCCTTGGACAGGGTGAGCACACTTAGGTGAGCAGAAGGACAGCATTTTAGTAGAGAAGATGGCACAGAACAAGCAGGCAAGCAGGATTTCAAAGCTCAGTGCAGCAGGAGCTGAGAGCGTCTCTGTGTTTACATGGCAACATGAACTAGTTTGAGATGCTTCTCCTTCTCTCCACCTTTACAGTCATTCGTTAGAAGAAGGCTCCAATGCTGAGAAGCAGGAGAAGAAAGGAAATTAAAACAAATAGAAACTATTTAAGCTGAACAGCCCACTAATAAATGAATAATTGAATATATGTGGGAAATAGTTTTATTTCTGTGGAAACATGTCCAAATTCAGCCTGTCTTGTTATGATTAGATGGTTCTTAGCTAAGGATGGGCCTTTGCCAACCATTTAGGTACAATCAAATGCAAATTTATCTGTGATTGGGCAAAACAGAATAAACAAAATAACCAAACCCATTAGAAGGTACTTTCGAGAGACTGAATCGTTAAAGAATAATGCTGAGTTGACTGAATGCAAAAAAAAAAAAAAAAAATCATCCAAAATTAGTTTCCACTTAGATAGAGACTGGCTAAATAATTTAGCTTACTTGAGGTGACTTCATTCATTTATTCATTCATTTAACAAATATTTTTTTAAAAATCTATTAAACACTTACCCTGATTCAGGCTCCGTTTCAGCCTCTGGGCACACAATGGTAAATAATTCAGACTAAGTCCGGTCCTCTGGGACTTGCAGCTAGTGGAGGGGACAGAACTGAGCAAGAAAGTGCTTGGTCTGACACCCATTGCTAAGTGAACTGGGTTCCACATGCAGGCTTGTGAAGCACACATCTCTCAGGGAGATCGGTCTCCTGAGCTGTTGAATGAGAGAGTATCTGTGTGAGAGCCTTCTGTGTGCTTTGAGCATTTGTGTGTGCCCTGTGGGATTTCCAGCACCGAGAAGCCTCAGGTTCACTCTCTGCTCCGCTCCCAGTGGCTACATGGGCCCCGGGCTACTGACTATTTAGCTAGGGTTGGCAGTCAACGAAACAGTCCTGGAGTGTGATGGAACCAAAAGCATCTTTTGAGGGGATCCTTCCCCAAATTCTGGACTGACTGAAAGACAGGGAAGTTAGGCAGATGGGAACAATGTATCAGCTTTGTCTCTCTGGAAAAGCTGTTGTGAAGATAACAGAGGGCTTAGATGTGTAGCAACAAGTGGGCTTTCTCATACTTTCCCCTCTGAACTGAATTCACCCACTCAAGCTGCAGGCAACACCTCCTTACCAAAGACAGGGCAGCGCCTGCATTGTTAGCAGAGAGAAACCTTGAATGTATGTCTCTGGAGGGAATGTATGTCTCCAAAGAGAAAGGGAACCCAGAAATAACTGCTTCTCCTAGCCTTAACAGTTAAGATGAAATATGTAACAGGAACTCCAGAAAAAACAATTAACCAAATAGGTAGTCTCAGTGTCACTTGACAAGCTGTCCAGAGGTAGACAGCCTGAAGTAAGAGCCGCAGTGTCACGAGCCTTAAAGAGATCCCAGTTCCTTTCCCCTTCCTGCTCTATCTTCCTTGGTTTGTGTTCTTGTCTTCATGACACAAAATGGCTGCTCCCCTCTAGTCATCACTTCAGTGTCCCAGGAAGGAAAAGAAAAGAGCAAAAGGCAAAGCCGGAAAGATACTTGGCAGTTGAGTGTGTGCCCTTCAAGATGATTTCCTGGAGGAAGTCCCATCCAGTGGCTGCCTCTTAGATCTCAGTAGCCAGAACCGAACAAACGGCTACCTTCCTGCACTGCAAGGAAGTCTAAGGAAGTGAGAATATTATAGTGGGCATACTGACACACCCAACAAAACCAAGGCTTCCTATTGACGATGAGGAGGAGAATGGGTATTTTATAGGGGACTAACTGACCCTGGAGGCCCTGGAGAGAATTCCTGAAGAGATGTGGGGGAAAGCTGGAGTTATTGTGTCAGAGTTCTGTCTCTGAAGATGGTACATTCCCTCTAATTGCTGGAAAGATCGGAAATGTAGGATGAGCTTTCTCCAATAAACTGGCCAAAAAGTATTCAGAAAAGTATTGTCTTTCTCTGGCACTCTCCCTCCCCAAATTCTTTCCCTTACACATCCCCTTTTCCCTGCTTCTATCTGAGATTCATATCTTCCGCTCTTCCTCCATGGCTGCCTTCCAGAGAGCGCTCCAAACCTGGGAACTTCCCTGATCCTCACTTCCCCACTCCGCCTTCACAGTGTCATGTCTGATGATGGCAAGGCCCATTTTCTTTAAAGTGGAATGGCTAGTGAATCTGATCAATTACACCTCCTGCAGGGGTAATGGCTGTCATTAAGTTAGTGGATTGTTCTTTCCAGACAAAATATTTTAATTAGAGATGCCCCAGGCCAAAGAATCATCTAACAGTGGAATTTCAGGCCATGGGTTAGGCAAAAAGTAGGGGAAAATTTTGAGCAAGGAACCCCTCAACACATTTTACTGAAATGACTCCTACTGGGCACCTGAAACCACTTATACAGCTCTGGGAAATAAGACCGTAGAGTCAAACTTTTTTGAAAGGTCTTTATTTTCTCCGAGCATTGCGGAAGAACTATAGAAGAGGCATGCTCACCAACCAGAAGCAGGTACTGTGGACAGTGTAGGTGCTCCACACAATGAGATCCCCTTGGACCTCACTCTGTTTCTCATACCCACCCTCCTCATTCCCACGGCACACCTAGGCTTCTCTAGGCACCCACACGGGCTACCGTAGCCTGCTTTTCTCATGTTCACAAGGAATTGGCATCCTCCTTGGGGCATCCCTTAACTGATGACTGATGGGGGCAGAAGTACGAAAGTCCCTTGCATTACAGCAGGGCAATTATGAGGTCTCACTTAGGCTCTGGAATTACCTGGAATGATCAAGATGAAGTCCTCCTCTGTGGGACTTTTCAGCTGAAATCACACACTGTTTAGTTCCCTCAACTTCTATAACCTGTTATCTTTAGGCTGCCAGAGATCCAGGCTGTGTGAGCATTGGTCAGTTGTGAGCTACTGTTTCCTGCTGCCTCAGGGGTTACTGATTGTCTGGGTCGGTGGGAGGAAAGCTAGGTATCTGAGGGATAGAGAGAAAGAGATATGATTTCTAGAGCGAGGATTTAAAACTAAATTTAAACAAAGTCACGAGGATCTTTCGTCTCACTTTCATGTGGTGCTCTCCCACAGGTTCGCTCATTCAGTCTTCCCAGCGAACCTTGAGAGAGGTAACTCGATCTCCATTCTTACAAAACATTGAGCAGAATCTTGGAGAAGGTAACTAACTTGTCTAAACTGAGACAGATAGTGAACTGCAAAGCCAGGATTAGATCCCAGGACTGTGGGGCTCCTTTCCATGATCCATGATGCAGGTGGTATGGTCAGAAGGCAAAATATGGTTTATGGAAAAAGAATTCTTTCAGGGAAAACTTCTCTTGAGATTATGTGAAGATGGTTTCAACTTATGTATTGGGTGAAGCAGCTTTAGTTTTCACTTTGAGGACCTTATCCCAGTTGGCATAATAATCTTCATCTCCTCTTCCCCTTTCTAGTCCTGCCCACTCCCAAGATAAAGGACCAGCATTTGGCCAACAGGAAGGGTGGAAGATTTTTGCTATCCTTGGCTGTTAAGGCCAAGACAATGAGATGGATGATGTCTCTATTGTCTCCTCTGATTTTCCTTCTTGTAGAAAAGGCATCTGCACACATGACTCCTTTAAACTAAAGATGAATAGCAGAGCAGTTAGGAGGAAATGAGCCCAAATGCAAATATACTGTATCTGATGATGCAGACTCACTTATTATCTGTGCTCATCTCCATTTAAAATAAATCAAAAGAAAGAGATAACAAAAGAAGACATTTTTGTGCAGGCATTGTGAATAAGAATTCTGGATTTCCCCTTCCTCTTTCTCTTCTTCACAACTGTATTCAACATAGTTACAAAGCTAGCCAAAAATGAGCTTCTTCCACTTTTTTATGGGTGCTGTTGATTCTTGTTTTGGTTTGTGTTTTTTCTTTCCTGCCGTCTTTGAGAATATTTTCTTTGTAAAGGTCCAGTTCTCTGGCACAGACTCAACTTCTCCTGGAACCTACATGTCTTTGGCTCCACAGAAAACCTACTCATACTTCTCAAGACCAGAAAGATGTTGAAATCCCTCTGACTTGGAAAGAGAGAGAGAGAAGAGAGTTATTCCTTCACATCTGTATGGAGCTTGGCTGTCTCCGTTAGCAAGAGAGAAGGGGCTTCTATTGTAATCTGGAGCCGTTAGTTTTGAGGAGTCACCATTTGTCTTTCTTCACTTCAAAGTTATTTTATCAATTTCCAGATAGAAAGATGGTATTTATTAGTGAACTTTAGCTTCTTGGGGTCACTGGCCCAACAAAGCAATAGCCTGGAATTGGGAAGATGAGTGAAGCTGAATTCTGAGGTATAAAGAAAGTCTTATTTCTATAACCTATGCTCTGTTAAATCTCTTCACCCTTCCTGCCCCAGTCCTAATGGGCACCCATTAATGCTCTTACTATGTATATATACCATTCCCATTGTCTCTAGTAAACTGAGGCACATGGTTTCCTTCATTCACTGAAAATGTATGTCTTTATATACCATGTGCCAGTCTCTGTGATGAGAGCTGATGTTTTAAATAAGGGTAAAAGATTATCTCTTCGAGACACACCAAGATTAGCAGAAGAGAAAGACATACAGAAAGATTAGTTATTAAATGTTAAAAATAAAGACTCAGCAGTGCTGGGTTTGAGGGAGTTTAATAAATTAGAAAGGCTCAATGTATAAATTCCCTCTAATGTGTTAATTGATGGTCACTTAAGACTTACCTTTTCAAGGGTTAGGAACATAATCCATACTCTTTCTCTTGAATTCACAGTGGTGTTTGAGTTCATGGTTATCCGGCATTTCTGGGAATACAATATAGAAATGTTCTTGTTAGAAATTTGATACCAACAATATTAACTAACAAAACATTTGTTGATAAATCAAGAAACTAGTAAGTAGACTGTTTGTCTATTGAAAATTTCTGTGCCACTTTAGTTTACAGACCTTTATTACCTTGCAAACACTGACCACTGATTCCTTTTCTGAGTGGAGATTTGATGCCACGGTGCTTCTATGGTCAGTCCTCGAGCCAGTTTCTGGGAGTCTACAAAATTATTTTATCTTGTCCACAGCCATGTGATTCTTCTTTCAGGAAAGAGCACCATCATATGATGGTTCAGGGTGTTTATAGTACAAATGCTGTTTATATCAGATTCCATTTCTCTAGTATGAAAATTAACACTGATTCTTCGTAACAATGATTTTTCCCTTCTATCTGGTTTATTCTATTTAACTAACATATTATAGCCATCCTATATTGTCAGGCATTTTATTAGGTGCTTTTCTATGTACGTTTTCCTGACTCCTTCTTTTATTTTTATAAAACAGGTTTTAGTATCCTCATTTTCAGCTGGGAAAATGGAGACCTACAAGAATGATTCACTTGCCTGAGGTTCACAGGCAAAAAATGGCATAGTTGTAATGAGAACTCAGTTGTGCCGACTCCTGGTCCAGCATACTCTCTAGTTGCACTCTGGCACCCCTTACACTTTGGGCTAACAGTTGAGTTTCTCCAGAATCATATGGGCAGACCTACAGTTTCACATCCTATGTGATAGTCTATTTCCAGCATTGGAGTCATCAGTTAGGACAGTACACATAGGAAAAGGTTCCTTGGAAGAATTGAAGGCTTGCTCACTCTGTCTTGCTTTATTTGAAAATGACTTTTTTCTCTAGTAGTTGGCTTTCAAGTAGCACATTGGACTTATAACTTTGAGTTCAGAGATGCTCTCCTGAGGACATGTTCTTTATTTTAATTGAAGTCTTCATCATTGGCTGGCTTCCAAGTAGTCTACCAGATGTCTTTTTCTTTGCTATAGCTGAAGCCGATTATGATGTTCTAGTTTATTTTTACAATTTGCTATACTTTGCTGGCAGCCTGATTTCTTTAGCAAACCACACTTGGGAGGCCAAAATCATGAAGCAGACAGCAACAAGTGAGTCTTCAGACTATGTTTTCTTAGAGATACTCTCAGGAAAATTACAAACACACACACACTCTCTCTCTCTCTCTCTCTTTCTCTCTCTCTCTCTCCCATTTTTTATTTTAGTGGCTAGGCCTAGATAGTTCCAAATTTTCACGTACATGTAACTTTCTCAGGATGTGCAGCCCCAAAATTAATCCTCAGGGGACAAACTAATCCTCCAACTGGGACCTTAAAAAATCTCCCTTTTCAGAAATCTTTCATTTTCTTCTTAGAAGCTTGAAGAAAAATACCCACTGCCAGTCCCCACTCTTTTCTTCAACCTTATTTTTTATGTCCTGAGATGCTTCATACTTCAAAATGAATTGTATATAGTGTGTATTTAGGACTGGAGAAATGCTTTAAAGTTCATTCTACTCTTTAAAGCAAATGCAGAGTTAATTCTTACTCGTGACTATATTTCTAACACCTAGAACAGTTTCTGGTACTTAGTTGTGGCTAAAAAAATATTTATTGAATCAACTAACTCATAGTCTGGCATCACCTGATTGGCTAAGGCAATTTGAAGGATTCAGTCATTTCTTATTTTTTACACTGACTTTTAGAGTCTACATGACCTTTACCCCTAACTTAAGTGGCACATGATGAGGGGTTTTATTTTACTTTCCGGTTCCATAGAGGAGCAAACCAATTAAACATATTATAAAACAGATGGGAATTTGGGCTTTACAGGAATCTGGGAGGGTCTTAGGGCCTTCTGGGACCTGTCACTTGAGTGAGGACTGGAAATCTTCGTCTCTTAGCCAACTTTTGTTAGCCTCAGGTGATGGTGTTAACACAGTGTTAGGCTGCCTTTTCAACAAAATACAAACAGAACCAAACAGAAGAAAAACAATCAAACCAACCCCCTACTGCCCGCTGGCTGACTGAAGCAGCGGGATTGTTGTGTTGAGGAAGGGGCCGGAACAGGAGGAGGTGGCAGTTTCCTAACAAACTGCATTGTTTGAACAATTTTATTTAGTGTGAAAAAAAAAAGTGTCTCGTACTGAAGATTTATTTGGAAGTTCTGGGCAGATTAACTTTTGGTAAGAGTCGGAACTAAAAACTTTATTGGGAATGCTACGTACACTCCAAAGACCAACAGGAGAATTTAAGTTAGATGTGATTAGTATGAAGAAAGTTACATTTATTGTACTCTTATGTATAATTGATCACACGAAAGGCCTTTTGTAACTATAAAAGAGACAGCCCATTAAATTGTTTTACCCTGAGGATTATACAAATTTGCAGATATTGGATTGGATCACCAGCCTACCGGTTTCATAGCAATGAAAAATCATTAAGATGCTTATTTTTATTCACATATCTTTCTTGGTATATGTTATTAACCAAATAGCTCCTCCCAGCTTTAGATTTATTTTCAAACATCTGAACCAATCATTCTGCCTGTTCACCACCAGCAAATGATAGAACTGGTTGCTAGCACCACTATAGGTAAACTTTGAGAAACCTTAAAACAAACAAAACTATTTAGCAAAAAAGTACTGCTACTTAGTCATGGACAGAGAGTCTTTACAGAGAGAAAGTCAGAGGCTATCTTATCTCTTCATTTTGGTAGAGAGGCCATGACACGCTTGGCATAATTTTGAGCAAATCAGTTAAACTCATTTCCAACCCTTTCATTATCCAGATAAGAACGTGTTCATAGAGTTAAAGGTTAAGTTATGAACATTACTAGCACACACAGGACAAGGAAATTGGCTCCTGTGCTTATGCTAGAAACTGTTGTTGAGGTTGTTTGCTATTCCTTATTTATTTCAGATGATCTACAGAAAAACATGAATTCAATCTTTTTCCATAGCTGTTTTAGGAGGGTATTGCTGCAAACCACAGCCAGTATCACAGAATGAGGCTGAATACAATCAGTCACTGTCTGTGTTCTCGACTTTGCAAGTACACCTGTCAGATCTCAATCATTAGAAATGGGGATAAAATCAGATGGTTGTGTTGCCATATAGAACTTCTCCAGTTGAGTATCTCACATTGCTTCCAGGCTTTATAACGAGTACCCAGCCTAGTGCTTTGGGGCACTATAAAAACTTTGGTATGTGCTTACTCCCAAGGACATTTCCAGTATCTAATGTTCCCTTTGTCCCCAAAGCAATCCATGCACTGTGCTGAGTTTTGCATTGTACCAGATCAATTTCACTCAGAATTTTTAACTGGAGAGGTAAAAAGGTATGTGTATATCTATAAATCTAGGGTTCTGTTAGCCTAGTTCAATTTGGTTGAGAGAGAAAGAAAGAGTGTATGCTAAATAAATGGTATTCAGTTTTAAATGAATTCTCTCAATTAGCATTGAACATTTTTTTAAACAATCAAGATATTAAAGCTAGAAAGAAGTTAATGAGCCTATGGAGAAAGTAACTTCTAAAGATCATTTTGTGCTTGGGATGGTAATTGCTTTATGACATTTTGATGTCATTACAACATGAAATTAGGAGGGCAAAATGTTTCCAGAGTGTTTCTTCAGATACCCTGTTAGGAAGCTAGCTATTAAAAGGCAAGATTTTGCTGGCAAAATCATTTCAGTGTGTGCCTTTGGATACCTGCTTTGCAAATAATCATGGACTGAGGGTACAACACAAAATGATTCCAGTGTGTCTCTGACACATTCCAATGCTGTTATGTTCAAAGTGTAGTGGAAGATTAAACTTGGAAGCAAGAATATAGAAGTGGAGGGTGGAGGAAAATCGGTGGAAATTAGTCTCAATTGTGATGTCAAAATAAAATGAGATAATCATAAGCATTAGGATAAAACTTCAAACTTCAACTCTGCCCTCCCAAACCAAGCACTGTCTGAACAATGATGTTCATGAGACTTTTTTCTTCTTCTTATCACAATAACAATGAAGTCCTTTATTGAAGGACCAAAGCAGTTTTAGAAATATAAGAATTTGCAGAACAACATGGCTTATGATCAGGAGGAGGGTCAATTTAGAACTGGAATTTGAACACTGCATGAATGCAGGAAAAAAAACCCACTCTTTTCTTTAGATAATTGAAAATTCCAAAATTGAAAATTCCATAATTGAAGAAATATGGGTCCCCAAACTTTTTACACAGGGGGCCAGTTCACTGTCCCTCAGACCATTGGAGGGCCACCACATGCAGTGCTCCTCTCACTGAGCACCAGTGAAAGAGGTGCCCCTTCCGGTAGTGCGGCGGGGGGGCCGGATAAATGGCCTCAGGGGGCCACATGCAGCCCGTGGGCCATAGTTTGGGGACGCCTGAACATACTCCTCTGCTGTTGCACCCAGAAATAATAAGTAATACTCTACAAAAGAGACTACCTTTTAAAAAACCTCTGAAACATACCAAAGAATCACAAGCAGGCACACAGCAATATTCTTTCTCTCTCCCCATCTCTCTTTCCCCCAGATGTTGCCTCCTGCTGTGCAGTCTTCACATCCAAAGAGGCACTAAGAAGCAAAACATCTGGGGGCACTCCATTGTAGGAGTTGGTCCTCAAAAGCAAAGAAGAAAAGAGGGTTAAAATAACTAAAGTTCCCGTCTGTCAGTCCATAAAACCATGCTTACATTTCAGATGTTTGCCGGTAGGTCCACGTTTAGTAATATTGAACATATTTAAAAGTCTCTTTTTATGCTTATCAACGGATCACTTTGAACTGAAGGTTATGTTCTGATCTGGGTGTGTTGTTTGTATATTTGTATGTGCAGGTATGTATGTGTGTGCTTTTGTGTGTGTGTGTGTGTGTGTGTGTGTGTGTGTGTTACATTGGCTTCCAAGCTACACTGGCTGTAAATAGAATTGTTATGGTAAAGAAAAATGTGTAACTCACTTAGTCTGTATTCAGAAATAAAGAAATAAGAATTGGTTGAGATTAATATCTCCCATCACAAACACAGTGGGAAAGTGGGTCCCCAGAGCCCCTGACAGCAGAGTGCCGATGGAACCATTAGGCACCGTGCCCACCCTCTCTTTCTCTCATGGTACGACACACATTCTCCCCAGACCCTCTCTTCTTATCCTAATTATGGAAAGAGATAATGGCGTCTGCATCATCAAACAGAAGAAAGATGACCTAGGTACAGATTTACCTGATAACGGGCCACCGTATTTCTATGCCAAAGACATCAGAACAGGGAGGTCCAGATATTTTCTGTCTTCACTCCCCAACATCCCTACTTTTACCTGTTTTGTTTGAAACCAAATAATTGTGGGTTTTGATGAGCTGAACATTAGTCAGAATAAAGAAAGTGAATGAGCCCCGTTCAATTTCAATTCGATGATATAATTTGGTATATCTTTTCATATCAGGCCTATTGGGAGTGGCTTGAAAATTTGCTTCTATCTAGGGGGGGAGGGTCCCTGTCAGGATATGTCTGTGCAGTTTCTTGTGGCTACATAAACCCCTGCGACCTTGCTCACTGATGCTATCCAAGTTCTCAATGAAGTATGAGTTCTAGTTACTTGCTATTTATGGATTTTATAAGCTCCTTAGAGAAAGTGGTGCTATGACTGCTCAGTATTATTATTAAGGTTATTATATGCATATGCACTGCCACTTATTTTTGAAGAGTAAATATTTGTGCTAATTATATCAGTGTCATCCACTGTGCTAATTATATCAATATCAACATGTTGATATTGATATAATTAATTAGCACAAAGATTTACTCTTCGAAAATACGTGGCAGCGCCTCTGGTTCATTTGCCGAGAGACCGTGAGTTCTGTAACACTGTATTTACGCTCTGATATGCAATCAGCTTTAATAATTACCTAATACTGTAGGTGGCCTTACACAAGTTAAATGGGTTTTTTTTTTTCAGGGTTTCCTGGGAATTGGATGCCAAGATGAAAAGCATCTGAGTAGCATTTTTTTTAACATTCTACTTGGTGATTAACCAACTATCCAAGTACAAAGCTGCTCCTGATTAACCCCAAAGACCCCAATGCAGAAGTAGGTGAAGTGAATGAAAGTGTTAAAAAAAAAAAAAAAGAAAAACTATTTCTCCTGAATTAACTGGAGTTGTTTTTAGATTTTTTATGTTTTAAATAGAAAAATTACCCAGCAATCAAAATCAGAAAGTGCAGGGGAAAAAGGCATATGAGTCACAAATCACCAGAGCAGTGAGCAGAATTTAATTTGAGGCTACTCATTATGTGAAAAGTTCCTGGTAATTGTATTCATGATCATGGCATTATAATAACAGTTTACATTTATTGTTTTTACTTTGCATCAGACATTAATGTATGATTGCATCTAGTGCATACAACCCTATGAAGCACAATTATTATTCTTGCCTCATAGACAAGGAAACTGAGGCTCAAGAACAGTAAATAATCTGCTCCAGGCCACACAGCGAGGGGGTAGGGGGGACTAGACTGTCACTCAGCTTTTAGCCCCACCCATTCCTCTGTCTTCCCATTGGACACGCACCAAGTCACCCAGGAAGCGGTGGCCCAGGAGCACTGGAGAGGACCGGAAATGAGGAGTGTCTTGAGCGTGCTCCTCTACAAAAACACTATACTGGGGCCGCCTAGAAAGAAACGTAAATCTCAACCACATCTTGACGAGGAAGTTGGCAAAGTAAGGCTTAAGTACAGCAAATTCACTATCTCCTGGATTCATTAGCCAATAAAATGGACATGAGGTGATAATTAAAATAGCAAACTGTCAAATTTTTAGCACAAGGTCCTAGTAATACTGAAGGGAACCAAAATTTTGCCACCCTGAAGCTGTCTTTTGGAGACAGGCAGTGATTTTAAGCTGTTTACTAAACAAACAAGACTCAGAAAGACCCCTCCCCACTTTCCTGCCTGAGAGATTCAGATGGAGAAAACTGCTTCAGGAAGTAGATTTTGAAATGTGTACCTTAGCCTAATTTGAATTAAGTACGGTGAATAAGAAGGCTCCAGGCATGTGCCTGTTAGTTAGACACCCCCTGTGACCCACTGGTTCTGAGTTGCCCAGCAAGGAATTCCCGCCATGTATGTTTTGCTCTCCTTCAACTACCTGTAAAAATTTCTCACTTCTGAGATCTCCCCACCTCTTCTCCTTTGTTCAGAAAGGTCTTCCGTACCGCATAGTGCCTCACTGTCTTCGGAATTTTTTAAAAATTATTTTTATTTATTTATTCATTTTAGAGATGAGAGAGAGAGAGAGAGAGAAGAGGGGGAGAAGCAGGAAGCATCAACTCCCATATGTGCCTTGACCAGGCAAGCCCAGGGTTTTGAAACAGTGACCTCAGCATTCCAGGTCGATGCTTGATCCACTGCGTCACCACCGGTCAGGCTGTCTTCGGAACTTTCACGCCTCTGTGAATTCCCCGTGCACATGTATTAAAATTTGATTTTCTCCTGTTAATCTGTCTTCGTTAATTTGATTAGCTCAGCTAGAAGAACTGAGAAGGTAGGTCGAAAAGTATTACTATATTTTTATAGCCCCCACACTGGCCAATTGAAACAAATAGATTTTTAGAATCAGATCTTTGGGATATGCCAGTTCTGATACAAATGAGAAAAATTAAAACTCAGGATCTGGTGTAAGGCCAATGGTGAATATTCCAGAAGAGCAGAGAACAAGAGCCAGAACCTTGGAAACCCTTCTGTGTTTCCCCCCGTGCCACATGGCCTCTGCTGCCCTTCTCTGCAGGGCTGGCCCAGTGGTGTTAAAATCTCCCCCAAAGTTATAAGAAAGCCTCCAGAATGTGTTTATGTTCTTAAATCAAGTAATGAAAGGAAAGAAATGAAGAACTGTATTTAAATACAAGAACCACTAGTCCTGCTACTTATTCATCTATTCATCCTTCATTTTCTAAATCTTTGAGTAATCCATCTGTTATTCTAGAAATATTTCTAGAAGAAGAAAAAAAGAAGAAATAGACATGGTTCCATGTAAACAAGTTTCTACCCTTGTTCATAACGTTTTTTAAATTTTTTTGAATGTCTATTGCCACTTCAGCGAACTTTCATAAGAGCCAGCGAGGCAGCCCCAGAGACAGCAGAAACATGGAGATAGAAGACAGAAAGACACAGGGTGACAGTCTACTTTTTTCGTTATTGCTCAATCACATCCTCTTTCATGGTTTTCCCAGGCCAGCAGTAAAGATTTGGTGCTTGATGCCTCCACACGTAGGTAACGTCCTTTCTCTAGAAAGTTAATGATGTCTACCTCAACATGACGCAATTTCTTTCTTTGCATGTGGCCAATCTCACAGTGGCTTTAGCTTTCTCAAAACTTGACAGCTCCTATCTTACACGTCCTCTCTCTCACCACGCTCCCCTTCTCCTGCCTTTTTCCTGCCCTGCCCAGTGTCCAATATCAAACAGATATCCTGTGGGTCCTGCCTCTGTCTCCCCACCTCCCCCACTCCCTGCTTACTTTTCTTTATTTCATTACCATATCTATCTATCTCTAGAGGGCACTGCCTTCAATAAGGCATTCATCGGTTTTATAACACATTGAATATGTGTTTTTGTTTCTTTCCCCATAAAGTTAATAGTGTTCATGGTCATCATCAGAGTCAGCACTTAAAAGCGCTTTTCTTTTTTTTTCTTTTTTTTTTTTTTTGTATTTTTCTGAAGCTGGAAACGGGGAGAGACAGTCAGACAGACTCCCGCATGCGCCCGACCGGGATCCACCAGGCACGCCCACCAGGGGCGAAGCTCTGCCCACCATGGGGCGATGCTCTGCCCCTCCGGGGCGTCGCTCTGCCGCGACCAGAGCCACTCTAGCGCCTGGGGCAGAGGCCAAGGAGCCATCCCCAGCAGCTGGGCCATCTTTGCTCCAATGGAGCCTCGGCTGCGGGAGGGGAAGAGAGAGACAGAGAGGAAGGGGGGGGGTGGAGAAGCAAATGGGCGCTTCTCCTATGTGTCCTGGCCAGGAATCGAACCCGGGTCCCCCACATGCCAGGCCAACGCTCTACCGCTGAGCCAACTGGCCAGGGCCTAAAAGCGCTTTTCATCTTCCCAGAACTCCTGAATTAGATGAGGCCCCTGAGGTGGGCTCAAATCTGAGACTCTTCTGGTCAGGTAGATGAATGCATTAGTTAAGGTCCATGGGCTGTACTTCAGGAGAGGGTCACAGACAGATTCATCACCTCTTTGATCCACTTCGATCAGTTTCTTTCTGCTTCATCCTTTCTCAAAAGCTGTGGTCCACGACACACTTTTTTGGGGGGAGAGATACTTCAAAAAAGTACATTCTTCTGGAAAAAAATGCTCTGCTTCATTGACTCCTACCGTGTCTTTAACTGAGTCCTATAGAGGGGCCTTCAGAGCCTTCACTGACCCAACTCTGCCTTTTCTTTCTACAGCTTTTTTGTCACCGGATTTCTCTGGAGCAAATTCAGCTCTTTCTCTGCCTTGTTTCTGTCAAAACCCTCACTTACACCCTGCCTTTCTATTTGTGCCTGTCGAGGCCTCTCCTCACTCCTGCAGTGAGTCCTGGCTGCTTGGGATCTGGGATTAGGAAAACACTGTAGGAAGCAACTCCAAAGTGTCCTGTGACCACCAGGGACAGCGCAGCTGGTCCCCTTCCTCAGCCTCTGTCTCCTTGGTCACTCCGTTGTGCTCTGAATGTTTCTTTCTCCTTTTTCTTCATTTTTCTTTCCTCTACATTTTTCCTTCTTCTCTGTTTCCTTTCCCCTCTTTCTTTCTCTTTCCCCCTTCCTTCCTTCCTTCCTTCCTTCCTTCCTTCCTTCCTTCCTTCCTTCCTTCCTTCCTTCCTTCCTCTCTCTCTTTCTCTCTTCTTTCTCTTTCTTTCTCACTTTCTCTTTCTTTCTTTCTTTCTTTCTTTCTTTCTTTTTCTTTCTTCCTTTCTTCTTTCTCTTTTCCTTCTGAATGTGCAGCTCTCGCAGATTAATAACTTCTCTACAGCAAAAAAGTGGTCAGGCCAAGATTTGAACACCAGACTGAGACATTCAAACCCTTTCATTGTCCAATTTTGAAAGAAACGGGTGTGCTAATTTTTACAAGGCTTGATACTTGGATAAAAAATGGACTATCTTGCATATTCCCAGAGAAAATCACACCACCTCCCTGCGCCCCATTTCCCTCATGTGTAAAGCAGAGGAGTGAGTCTAAGCTCAGAGGTGGTCCAGTCTAATGAAAACTGGTAAGCATCAGTTAGGATGTGAATCTCAGAATGTGTATCTTAAATACAGTAGAAAGATGATAATAACTGCCTCCTAAGTTCAAGGTGAAAATTAAATTGGAGAATACACCTAAGGCTTGGCATGGTTTCTCACATGTAAAAAGAATGTTAGCGTAGTTAACATACTGTGAAACTATTAAGACCAAGCACTGTGCTGAGTACTCAAACCTCCAATTTTTCATTTAGACCAAAAAGGGAGAGAGAGAAGCACCCACAGCCTCATTTACATTCTAATAAGTAATATATCTTAAACCCCAAAACTATTCCTTCCTAAGAGATGCCTTTCAGCCTTAGTAACCGAGGCAATGGGGATATTTTGGGGCTAGCATCTTCCCAGGCCTTTCTAATAATGCTGATGGGCAGCTAGCATAGGGACCCCGCTCCTAATATCTTTTCCTGGAAAAGCATCTAAGGTTGGACCATTTCCACAAATAGGACCAGGAAAATTCCCATGGTGCTGAAGCACTTGTTTCCAGGGGGTTAGTGGGTCAACTACTGGTCCCTTTTCCCAGTGGAAAAGCGCAAGCTATCCCACGGGCCACAGGGCTAGCGGAGAGCTGAGGGATGTGTGGGAAAGAGCGCAGGACCGAATGGGGAGACCGGATTCTCCTCCCAGCGCTGCACCAATCTGCTGAGACCCTAGGAACACCACTCTACCTGCCTGATGAGTCATTCTTAGTCGTAGGCCCCAGACAACCCGGAGAACTATAGTAAAAAAGAGTTCCTATTCCTGAGCCCTTCCCCAGAGTTTCAAATGGAGTTACTCTGGTGTGGGGCCCAGGCATCAGTTTTTTTTTCAGATAGCTTGCCAGGTGATTCTCACATGCAGCCGGAGTTGAAACCACTCGGTTAGACTGTATTCTCTAACCTAGATTCATCTAAATCTGTAATTCTTTAAATATCTGCAAATTGAAAGCCAAACCTTTGCCAAAGATACTTGGTTGTAATAAAATATATTTTTTTCACACAAGTCCTTTGCTTCCCTTCCTTTGGTGGAGAATCAGTACTGATTTGTGCATATGATAAGTCATTCTTATGCGCCTACTATGTGCAAGGTGTTCGGAGATGCTACCAAACAGCTTGACTCACACAGGCTCAGTTGCTTCAAAGAGCAAAAGTTCCCCCTGATCCAACTCACTTCATCCTCTGGGAAATGGTCAGAAGCCCAGAGTACTTTTCCATCTGGAAAGTCACTGGGGAGAAGGCCTTTGCTGTTGTAGCAGACAAGGAATTTGGCTAACCTCCCTCTCTGCTGATAACTGCCCAGGGACTGGATAAAAACAATCCCCCTCGGCAACCCCAGCTTTATCCCCTGGGCTCTGGGTCACCCTGACCGATCTAGAAGGTGATGGCAGCCACAGTCAAAGAGTTGGGTGAAGTAGACAAAGCCAAAAATTGACCCTCAGCTATGATGTTGACTTAGAGGGAGGGCAAAACACTCAAAACACTCAAAAGATTTACATCTAGATAAGAAGTAATGTTGCATTTTTCAAAGTTGAATCTAGTTCTTCCCAAATCTAAATACATATTCATAGCTTACTTCTTTCCAGAAAAGATTTGAGGTGGAGGATCAAAATTTAGGTAGACACCAAAACACATCTTCTTCAGCTAGAGACCAACTTGACGAGTCACTTCTCTTTTCTAGAAGACCAACCCTCCTTTTTCCATTTATTAAATACTGTGTCCCATTCTACACTCTGCTTATGTTGCTAATTTACCCTTCCGGGGTTCTCTCAAACAGGAATTCTTGAGAGCCATTGAATATTGTGGTGAGAGAGTTTGTGCCCAGTCCTGTGCCCCAAGACAAATAAACCTGCCTTGGCAAATCGACTCTGGTGATTTAACATTTCAAACATTATTTTTACATTAAAACCAAACAGATACAATATTAAGTAAAAGGTAGAAGTCACATAAATTGTTAAGATGAACAAATTCTAATATTTCAAGTACATTTCTTGCTTTCAGGGGGTCTCATATAGCTATACCTCCAAACTCCTACCGTCAATTCTCATCTGTTCTGCTCTGAGGGATACTTTGATGCAGAAGTGCGGAGAACACTGGAAACATCTGATTAGCTCATTTGCAGATGAGGAATATAATATCTAGAGAAATTGTATGAGTTTTCCAGACACACATGGCTACTTAGTGGCAAAGCGTGTCTGTCTTCTGTCACATAAGTCAGCACTTCCCCAGCATATAAGGGAATATCACAAAGGAAAGGTGTGAGTGAAAAATATTTTTAATTATTAACCTGAACAATAACTCTGGAATTGGAATCAGGAGACGTATGTCATGTCTGAGCTCAGTTCTGCTGCCTAGAAGCTCTGTAGCCTTGAGCATGGCAGTTACCCTCACTGGCCTCAGTTCTGGGATCAGCACCACAAGGTGAGGACACGGAGGCTCTGCAACGTCCCTTCTGGAATTGTCAATGTGGTGCTTGGCACTTGTCTGTGATTGACCACCCTCTGTAGTATTAGCCTTCTAAAAGAGATCAGATTGGTGCTGATTTGAATATTGAAATCAATACTGACTTGACTCGCCTGTGATTGGCAATGTGTGGAAAAGTCTAGTTTTATCAACCTTTTTGTGTATGTGTCTTGGTCTTATTTCTTGACCATTAATCTCTTCCTGTGAGCAATATCCATGGCTTTTAAAGTTTTGTGTCCCCAACAGTAGTAATGAATATTAATTTCATTAGTAAATTCTTAGCCATGCTGACCTTCTGGAGGGACTACAAAGAGGACCCCACAAGAAGTACTACATTATTGATTCAATCTGTAACACAGAATTATTCCGATTCTTGTACCCCTAAACCGCTTTTGCTTCAGCATGATGACTGAAGTTATCTGGAGTCACTTACATGGATTATGGATGAGACAGATGGCAAAAACTTGAGACATTTTAAGAAAAAAGTACTTTCTGAAAGGCTAGGTAATTTTCAGGAAAATACTACCCCCTATATTTTTCAGCTTAAATTATGTCAAATTTTATTAAACTTATTTTTAGCTTAAAAAGAGAAAACGCCATCTCCACTTACAAGTGAATGCCTTTTCATTGAGTTTTTCTAAAGTCCCCCAAAAAATTCTTTTGCAGAAGACTCAATCAGTAAAAGAAAATTTCTGTTAAATCCGATCTCAATCTTGTCACCGCGTTCTCCCCGTGAGGTCGTTTTATCCTGTGGACATTCTTCTTGTACACCTAGTCGCTGTTTTCCTTTTCTTGTTTGATGGACCGGGAATAAAATTGTTCACCTAGCATTTGGCACATTCTTCTGGCAAAAGACTGAAGGAGGCGGGGCCTTGCTGACCGTGTCTTTTCAATGCTTCCCTTTACATTTCTTCTCTTTCCTCTCAAGGTCACTGACATGGAGGACTTGATTGGAAGCAAACACTTTAAATGAGGGGTGAAAGTGCATCTCAGGCTTTTTTTGGCCCCTCCTCCCTCAAGCCTAGATTGTGAGCCCATTGCATTCAGTGATGTGCCATGTGCCCACTCTCTTCTCTTGGCCCGGTCAGTCCTGTGCCAATCTCAGCATCTTCTGGGTCCAGAAGAAAAGACTGCCGTGCTTTCCTGATACTTGTCCTCTGGAGCTTTCATATTCCCATGTCCCAACAGACTCCAGTGCCAGAAGGTTCTTATTTAGCCCCTCCCCTCTGCATGTGTGCAAAGGTCTTCCCCACTCTTTATCTCCTGGGAACAAGCTTGGCATTCAGAAAAAATAAAGTGAGCCACTCCCTTGCTGAGGACAGGCTTAAGAAGCTAACTGTTCTCGAAAGGTCAGAAAACCTAAGGACCCTCTAGTGGAGCACCGTTGCCAAGGAGGAAAGGACACCAGCCTTGGTGGCAGTAAATCCCCTGAGCTAATCAGATGAAGGAGAGTTTTATGACAGTGACACCTGACAACTAAAACATAGACTGAAGGCCCTGGCCGGTTGGCTCAGTGGTAGAGCGTCGGCCTGGCGTGCAGAAGTCCCAGGTTCGATTCCCGGCCAGGGCACACAGGAGAAGCGCCCATCTGCTTCTCCACCCCTCCCCCTCTCCTTCCTCTCTGTTTTTTTCTTCCCCTCCCGCAGCGAGGATCCATTGGAGAAAAGATGGCCCGGGCGCTGGGGATGGCTCCTTGGCTTCTGCCCCAGGCGCTGGAGTGGCTCTGATCGCAACAGAGCGATGCCCCGGAGGGGCAGAGCATCGCCCCCTGGTGGGCAGAGCGTAGCCCCCTGGTGGGCGTGCCGGGTGGATCCCGGTCGGGTGCATGCGGGAGTCTGTCTGACTGTCTCTCCCCGTTTCCAGCTTCAGAAAAATACAAAACAAACAAACAAACAAACAAAAAACATAGACTGAGCTTGTCAGGTCATTACACCGAAACTGAATCCCAGGCAGAAGAAGCATAGCTCTGGGTCTCTACGGCTGCCTTGCAAATGCCTCGGGGTGGGAAGGAGGCTCTCTGATAACAAGGAGTGGCAGGTCAGCTACTAGGCAGTGTAGATGGACCCCAAGTTGTTGCCGTGTGGCATTCAAGTGTCCTGCTGTAATTTTAGTGGAATATGCCCTTGATTCCTGAAATTCCCTGTGTTTTAGATTAAATAAAAAATTTTCAATAAAAAAAAAAATCCAGGCCTTGGAAAACTTTAGGAGAGACTAGAGTGCTGGCTACATTTCCGGTCCTGTCTCCCTGTTTAGTGGGCCCCATCAACTTCCTGCCTGGGAAAACGTTCAGTGCCCTGTCTTTGACAGATTTACGGTTCCCTGAGGTATGAAGACTATTAAGGATCTGAGTTTCTAAAGCTCTCCTTTTGATCCACCTTCTGACTCAAGTTAACAAGGGTTTCATTAACCTCAGCAAATGGGTTAATTAAATTTGGTTAATTAGATTTGGTTAAAATGGGTAAATTAAACTGATTTTCCCAATAGCTTTTCCTACCATACCAGATCTTAAAATTAGAAACCAGTATCTGTGTGTTCTCATCAAGTTATAAAGTAGGCTTTCCAGTGAGGTAGACACAGGTCCTAAATGAGCTATGGTCAATTCTGCAAGAGGACACTTGGGGAGTTATGAGAACAAATGTATACAAGTTTCTGGGCCGAAGCACATTGCTACCAGGGCAGCCCTTGGAAGGTATTTTCTTACATGACTTTTTCTCATGTCATTTACAGTGTTGGTAGTCTGCAATAAGAATCTGTCTAAAAACAAGGCTGCCTCCAAATGTTACCTTAGCTATCAGTTCACATAATTGCTCAACAAAAGGCTTACATACCCTAGAGACCTGCCCAACCTTCGCAGAATAGGCTGATAATGCTGTTGCATGTGCCAGGTTGAAGTTTATCTTTTAAGGAGAATTAATTGGACGTAAACATTGATTAATAATACATGCCCACAGTCTTTGACGTGCATTCACATTCAGCAAAGCAAACCCAATAGATTGTATCTAGAGTGTGGTTCCAAAGGAAGGGCCTGTGAACTTGTGACCCTTCAGTGTCCATAAGACTGAGGAGGGCAGATGTATGCTGGGACAGTGTTCTGCTTGCCTCCTTCAATTTTACCTCCTGTCCTGGTTAGCTTGTGTTCTAATGAAATATGTGGAATTCAGATATAGGTCTCCTTTTCCCTTTCCTTTCCTTTCCTTTCCTTTCCTTTCCTTTCCTTTCCTTTCCTTTCCTTTCCTTCCTCCCTCTTTTCCTTCCTTCCTTCCTTCCTTCCTTCCTTCCTTCCTTCCTTCCTTCCTTCCTTCCTTCCTTCCTTCCTTCCTTCTTCCCTCCCTCCTTCCCTCCCTCCCTCCCTCCCTCCCTTCCTTCGTTCCTTTTTTCCTTCCCTCCTTTTTTCTTTTCTTTCTTTCTTTCTTTCTTTCTTTCTTTCTTTCTTTCTTTCTTTCTTTCTTTCTTTCTTTCTTTCTTTCCCTCTCTCTACAAAAAAGTGAACAGGATGAGAGAAAATGAATTTGGCTTTCCTGGGTTTGGGGAGGAGTCAAGGCAGGTCTGAGTAATTGGAACCAATTAACTTAAGTGAAAATTTCTGAAGCTGTATTTCATTTGAGTGTTCGGCATTTTCACGAGAAGCTTGTAATTATGTTGCTTGGAAAAATAATTCGTGGTTTGTTGCCACACAGCTGTAGAGTGCCCCCTGAAAAGAGATGCTTTTCCCGAGAGTGAGAGAAAATATGGTGAGTCTTAGGACCCATTCCCCAAATTCCTTTTACATTTGTCTCTTGCATCTGTTCTTTCAAACCGTATGAGCTTAGTATAGTTCTGTAGTGTTGTTTGGGGAGTGGGGTAGGGGAGTTAGAGCTGAATTTTCCATATTCATGTCCTCAAATAGACCCTCAGAGGTCCCCTGTGGGTGGGAAAGAGGAACTTGCGCCCAGTACAATAACATACGCTTCTGAGGGTCTCCACGCTCCTCAAATCTATTTTTAAAAGCACGCTTTAGTAAATTATATACAATATATAGCACCTCGTGAATGTATGTGTACAAAATGATGAAATGGAATCTCTTTAGGTGGTGAATGTCATTTAGTTCCTTCCTTCTTCTGAGTTAGAATCCGAGGTGAACCTTGCCTCAAGACGAGGCCCCTCACCTGGGCAGCTTGCCACCGCCTGTCCTCCCATGGGCCTTTTGCTTCTTTACAGAATGATGGCATGGGTCAGCGGACACTTGGAGACCACCGCGTTAGTTGGACGGCGGTCCCGTCGGCACTCCTTGCAATAAGAAGCTACGGTCATGTAGAAACCACCACTGTCAGCCCTTTCCACCTCACCATCATCTTCATGAAACCATGGGTCTGGTTTCTCCACTCCTGGTCTTGAGAGAGGGGAATGTGGGGTGCAGTTTGAAGTTAAATTTCCCCAAATCACCCTTGAGTTTGTAGCAAAGCAAAACAAAACAAAGGAAAACACACAGAGAAATGTTCGATGCCTGGCTCCCCGAGCACCTCACGGGAGAGGAGAGTGGGTGCCTTTCCCAGCCACGGGGTTTGCTGCATCTCCCTGAAGGTCTGCAGTTTCCCCCGTGGGCTCCTTTTGAGCAGAGCTACCCCCTCTCTGTGAGTCTGAGTTATTTGAGGGCAACTGTATCGAACAGAGTTACAGAGTGTCACTCAGCCACTTCTCCTTAGCCGGTTCACACTGGCAACCATGTTCACTGCACCTCATCCAAGGCATGGGGACAGAAATAATGGAGTAAAGTGAGATTTCCTCATTCTTGGACATTTACAGGAACTGACTGCGGAGGCTGTGAAAGTCTACACAGACTAGTTAGTGCATTGGAAAAGAGTCTTTAAAACCGTTCAAAACCTGGACACCCCCTCAGCAGAGCCCAGACTGAAAAATCAGTCTACAATGATAGACATGTTAGAGATGAAGAGGCATCTCTGCCCTCCCTTCTTGTACAAATTGCTTCAGAGCAGGTGAAGAAAAGGATCCTGAAGTCGGGCGGGAACCCGGCAGACCAGTGCTAACAGCGAGTTGGTCGAGGTGCACACCCAGCCGTGTCCAGGATTCTCCGGTGGCCTCAGCCAGAAACCACACCGTTTAGGCTCAAGTAGCCAAGAGGCATGGGAATACATCAGGCAAACTAGGCAGGCAACATCTCCAAGTTCAACAAGGCTATAGATGTGTGTTTACTAGTGTCTGGACAACAAAATACCATGAAGTACAAGAAAATGTATGCGTTTTGAGACCAGGTAAACTCCTCTGGGCAAAGTTCCAGAGTGTATTCCTACATTTCTTTTTGGAGGGAGAAGAGGCTAAATTTTGTTAGCTAAAATCTTTTAAAGCATCATTTCTATTCAGCTTTTGGAAATGAAGAATTTGCCTTTTAATGACAAATCTGCATTTCATCATAAAGATGGAACACGACATCCTTGGCTTGGTTAGTCTCCCGAGAAGTAGACCCTTGTTTGTACAGTGTGTTTAGAATAGAGTGAGACAAAGACTACAGCAAATTTATTTCAGGCACAAGAGAGTGGATGCATATAAACATCTGAAACCGGAGTCATGAACCATGTAGCTTCTATTCCGCATGGACCAAATCCCATTCAACGAAACTCTTGAAGTCATTTTATTATTCTATTGTTTCTAACTATAATTCTAAAGCTAGGACAAGTCACAAATATAAAAAAAATATATTAGAATGACTTAAAAGTTATCAACATTTTGATAAGTGAGACCTATATGTTGGAAGCATTGTGTTAGAAGCAGTTACATGAAAACCGAGTTTAAATACTGAAATAATGAGCAATGGGAAAGACTTGGGTATTATACATTACTCTAATGCTTCAAAATACACCACATTTAAAACTGTATAATAGAATAATAGTTACGGCCCAATTTTATAGTGCTTTTTTTTTGAGACTGTAAATGAAAGAAGTTTTGTTACTGTGATGAGTACCTGGACCAGACTAAAGTGGTCGAGACTGACTGAAGAACACATCAGGCATGTGGTCACCACATAAGTATAACCATCTGCATTCATAACAACTTATTTTGATATTATTGACCTTGTATAAGGCATGGGATTCATACCCATGAGGAAACATTTCAGGGATGTGGGCCTTCTGCAAATGTTCCTTTCCCCAGCACCAAGATGTGATAAGAAGGAGAAAACTGCAACCATTATCTGTGATTAAAGCTGGATATTTTCATATGAAATATCCAGATAATCAAGGCAAAAGTATCAGTGGGAGAGACTGGCCTATTTCCCTGGCACTGGTGAGCTTATATTCCTTGACCCTTTTGTATTGAGGGGCACTGGGACCAAGACAGTTAAGGGTGGGTACATCTGGCCTAACCGGGCAGTGGTGCAGTGGACAGAACTTTGAAACGGGACACAGAGAACCCAGGTTAGAAACCCCCAGTCACTGGCTTGAGTGAGGGCTCATCTGGTTAGAATGTGGGCTCACCAGCTTGAGCATGGGATCAACTAGCTTGAGTGTGGGATCCTAGACCTGACCCCATGGTTACTGGCTTGAGCCCAAAGGTCACTGGCTTAAAGCCCAAGATCGCTGGTTTGAACCTAAGGTCACTGGCTTAAGCAGGGGTCACTTACTCTGCTGTAGCCCCCTGGTCAAGGCACATATGAGAAAGCAATCAATGAACAACTAAGGTGCTACAACGAAAAATTGATGCTTCTCATCTCTTTCCCTTCCTGTCTGTTTGTCCTTATCTGTCCCTCTACCTGTCACTCTGTCACATGTATAAAAAAGAGTTGGTCCATCAGCTCTACATTCTCTTTTCTCTCTTTTTTTTTGTAGTTACTTTGGAGACTATATGGTGAAGATATATTCGACAGAAGATGGAGAGAGCTCAGGCCCATTGATGACTTCAAAGTGCAGAGCCTCACACTATCCCTTATAAGACTATGATGGGACGAACAAGATACCTTTATTATGTTACAGTGCTGACATAGTAGCATTCATTGGAACAGAGTCACTTATCCCAATACAGTATCCTCATCCTGAATCAATAAGATAACTTCTTCAGATAGCCTCTCTGCCCCAAACTGTGGACAGAGCCCGAATGATATGGAACCCAAGTCAAGGTATATCTGTCAAGTGCCATTCAATGTACAACACAGCTGAAGGTGGCAATCGTTTTTTGTTATTACCCAGTCTGCTTCTAACATTCTTTATAGAGAGTAACACTTCATGAGCAACCTGGGCAAAAAAAAATTCAGATAACTATGTCAGAATAAGCCTTTGATTTGTTTCCAAATAAACGTGTGTGTGTGTGTGTGTGTGTGTGTGTGTGTGTGTGTACGCACGCACGCATGTGAGTATAGGTGCATGTGTGTATGTGAAAATGTATGGTTTGAGTTACAATTCAAGGAGTCTTTGTTTTGGGACAAAGTTCATAGATTTGTTTTTGGCAAGGCTCAGCAAAAAGGTCAGTTAGGAAGTTCTACAGTATTCTTTGAGAAATCTCTCCCTGAATTTAAATGTACTACTTTATAAAAGAATAGATGTGGAAAATCATAGAGGATATCAAAGTGTGTGTCTTCTTCTTCTTCAGGGAGGGGATCATATTAAAATTATTCTCCTGTACAGTCAAGCTCAGAGATGACCAACTGGCCAGCAGGGAAGCCTCATCCACAGCAAAAGAAGGGACTTGATCCTTGGCAGTGAAAACAACGCCTACTACTCCACTACTCCACCTTGAACTAGAACCAGAACAAGTTATTGTACATTCAAGCTATTCAAAATGCCACAGATACTCAATTCTGTGCCTGGGCCAGGCAGCAGCTGAGAAAGATGGTGTGCAGTGTTTGAAACTCAGTATTATTTAAATGAAACAAGCATTCCATTGCTTCAGATCACACTGAACAATAAAGATTTCACACCCAGCAATTCCATCAGTGGAGTTCCCTGTTTCCAACTGTGGCATTGGACAGATAAGCAAACACCCTTTCGATAAAGTTATCTGTCTGATGTTGCTTATGGAGACAGACAACAATCACATTGGTGTAGCCTGGGTCATTAGCATCCACGGAGACCTGCTGTTCGAAGGAGAAGTGTGCTATATGCTGCCGTATGACTTAAAGTATATATTAATGTGCCTAAGATGACTTGGAATTGCCAGAGTTTCAGAATTTGGGGACATAGGAAGGAGTCACCAAACATTTCTGGGAGATTATTGATACCGCAGAGGGAATCGTTAGCGCTGAGAACACAGACTGACTTGAGACACCTGCAAAAATCAAAATCCTTGCAAAAGAAAGGAAAGGACCGATGAAAGCCAGGAGGCTGCCCTTCTCCACTCTGGATATAGCGCCCTCCCCTCCCAAGGCCTCTGTCCTATTCTCCAGGTTCTCCCACTGATCGGGTGTTTCAGTTCCATATATTTCATAACAATTTCCTTATTTGTTAAACAACCACGGGGATGAGCTGGATGTGTCTTGGTATCTGTGCTTAAGATAAAGCAGGCTGCAAAGTGAAGACCATGGCAGAGGGGATCAACCTGCATCTCCAGAAATCACTCTCACATTTCATTAGGGCAAACCCCGACCTTTAATCCTCCATCGAAGATCTGTTTCCTAACCTTTGGCACTTGGGATTAACACTCCACCATTTTTCTAACTTGGGGGACAATGGCATTTATCAGGACAGAACAGACATCTCCACTCTCAAAGGCTGAAAGGCAGTCACCATGTTAGCTTGCTCTCTGTTCTGAAAACAATGGCTTCCGGATAGCATGGGCAGAAGTGACAGGATCCTACAAGCACCAGGCTGTGACAGCCGAGACGCTAGCGTGTGTTACCACAGAATCCACCAAGGGGAGAAACTTTGAAACATTTTTAAAATGCAGGTGCACAAATTACTCATGCCAGGAGCGGCAGTGGCACTTTGTAATAAAATCTTATGTTTATTTTCCACTGTTGAATACACATACCTTAGTGTTCCCAGAGAGAGAAGCCTACCATGCTATCCAATGAACAGTTTGCGTTTGCAGATGGATTAAATACATGTACCGGTGAAATAAAATGTGCAGATTTGGGGCTTTTTGCCTCCTGCCTTTGCTCTGGGCCCAGAGCTCCCCAGTGATGACATGGGAGCTTTGTGCAAAGATCTGAAGTCAAGAAGGATTAGTTTATAGTCAGATGGAAAGGACACACATGAAAGTACTTCTGCCTGAAAACCAAACCTTAGTAGTGAGTGATTCTAGCTTTGGAGCCTCTGACAGATGATGGTAAATGAATGAAATTTCAAATGGTTTCACAACGGGCAGGGTGACAGCCAGTGAAGCATTGTGGGATTTATCAATCCACAGGACTTCCTGGTTATTGAGGAAGCTTGGAGAGGGGGGAACGTGGAATATATGTAAGGGTCTTTGTTAATAATTTTTCTGAGGCATGTAGTTTTCAGGGGCAAATCTTCAAGTTAATGCTTCCTGAGAATTCATTCATTTTAACCAAAATTTATTTCAAGCGTAATAGTTGAATAACACTAGTATTGGCACTATGTAGGGATGCAAAAATGTACAAGAAGGGATTCCAGCACCCACTGTACTAATAACCTAGAGTGGGTCACAAGCCATACACTGTATAGCAGGATTATACGAGCTATCCAGAAAATAAGCTCTGTGGAGGGAAGGGAGAAGTCCCTCTTGCTAAGGTGACCATAGAAGAGATTATGAAGAAAGGGCAGGCCAGGCTCCAGGCTCCAAGCTCTGGGTAAGATGCGTGAATCAATCCTTAAGAAAAGGAGAGGAGAGCTGGGTTTGAGAAGGACAAGAAGACTTCTACAATTGCTGTCAGGATTTGGTTAGGAGGGGAAGAGACAAGAGTCCTGGAAATGTGCATTGAGTCTGTTGTTCTGCTCGTCTGGAAGCACAACTCACAACTTCTGGGATCTCTTCACTCCACCTACTGCCATTCAGACCCTGGAGCTTGTCTTACTACTAGGTCCACCTAACTGTGTCTTGGAACCTCTCAGATGGGTGGAGCTGGTAACGAAAAACCCAGAAGGCATGTTGACTAAGCAGCATTTGTGTAAGACACACACACACACACACACACACACACACACACACACACACCTCAATACCAGGCTTGCCACAGTCCCACCCACTCACCATCAGTGCATCTGCAGCTGGGCTGAGAAGAGGCTAGCAGATTCCAGCCCTCTGTGCAGGGAGTTAACATTCTAGTGTGCTTCTCTCCCTAGAGGGCAAGGGAAGAGAGGACACGAAATGAACATTGACCTTGGGCATCGCATGCAAGATGGTGCTGCACAGAGCGGGGTTGGGCCCTCACCGTTGCCTCGCTGTCTTCTCAAGGGGACAGAGAAGAACACGAGAGCAGGGGTACAGAGAATATCCCAAGAGCAGTTTCCTCCCTGCTCTGCACACTCCCCCCAGCCCACTCTCAATCAAGTAACCGGCATGTGCAGATTGATCAGCGGCGGTACGTGGTACGCTGGACTGACGGCTCAGCTGAGGCATCGGTACACCTGGGCGGACCTGGCATGTCGGTGTGTCAGCCGGTTGGTGCTCCGGAGCTGGCTATCCGTCAGCAGCCATCTTGCTCGGTTTGTCTGTGTAAGCAACTGCAGATGAGAGGGAGAGAGGCAGGGAGGGAAGGAGGCTGCGTGTTTCCACCCCTTCTCTAGCTTACAGTCTGTCCTGAGGTTTAGAATCTTCTTTCCCACTCCAAGCACACTGGGCCATATTAGATTCTATTTTTGCACCCCCTCTTCAACTGGAATGAAGTTTGCTCTGGCATATGGGCGGCCACCTGCCGGCTGTTCTTTAGCTCCTGTTAGCTGTAACGTGCGCTTTGGGTCTTGGGTATCTTCACAGCTAGTTCTGTGGACGGGAAAGGAGTGTTTCAGTCTTGAGGTAAGTCCCGGCGGGTCGCCAGCCTCCTCCAGATGCAGCTCTGCCTCGCTGCAACCTCGTGAAGATCAGATCGGCTGCCTCCGGCTGTAGCATTTTTCTCTAACAGGCAACAGCCCTGTGAACAGTCGCGTTGGAGGAGGGAGGAAGAGACTGAGCTGAACGCTGCGGTGCGAGGTGCGGGGAAGGGAGCCATTTTCCAGCTCTTCTTCAGTGTTCCGCTGTAAACTGAAGATCCTGGTTGTCGTGGGGCTCCAAGCAGGTGAAAGCACAAGATGAAAGGAGACGAAGTGACTGCTGACAGACTGGGCATATGACTTAATCAGCAGCCAGAATCGATGAGTTGAAGGCTGCCTGCCCCCAGCAAAAATCAATGGAGGGATAAAAGGACTGCCGGCCTAGATTCCTCCTATATTTGTATCTGCCCCAAGACCACCCAGAACTCTTTCTGCCTCACTTCTGCCCTGCCCCGGATAATAACTGAGCAGCTTCCAGAAACTTTCCTGGAAATCTAGCTTCGTACCCTGAATTAATAAAGATAGGCTAACTGTTGTAACGAGCAACCTCAAATCTCAAATGATCAACGCAATAAAGTTTATTTCTCCCTCACACCAAAAACAGTACGAATATTCCTCCTCTGGCACTTTTCCTGGGTGGCCCTCTTCCAAGCCATGTCACAGGAATCCAGGCTTCTCTCACCTTGACACACTTCCAAGAAGTGTTGGGAAGGCACACTGGATGCTTCACCGTTGGGGCCCGGAGGTGACAACACTGTTGCTTACACACCGTTAGCTAGCCTTTGTCTTCTGGCCCCATGGACATGTGTGGAGTCGGGGAATAGAAGCCTTTGCTAGAAACCTTTGGAATTCAGATCACTGGCTCTGCTACGTCCACACTGAATGACACCCACATCCTCACCAAATAAAACCCAAAATTCTAAAACCACCAATTGGAAATGTTTCTATATTCCTACCTACTCTGGACTTCCTCTTTATTTTTTTTTTAAATTGATTTGAGAGAGAGAGAGAGAGAGAGAGAGAGAGAGAGAGAGAGAAGAACATCAACCTGTTCCCTTATGTGCCCTGACGGGGATCAAATGTGCAACATCTGCACTTCAGGGTGATGCTTTAATCAACTGAGTTATCTGGTGGAGTAAGACTTCCTTTTTACTGTTTCAAAAACCCAGCCATCATTCTCACTTACCTTGGTCCAACTTAACCAATTCTACCATCTCTTCTTCCTTATTATCTAATTAGTATGAAGCTCTATAAGACCTATTTTCCCTTGCCTTTGTACTTTTTGGTTGTTCTATAGAATTCCTCTCGTTTCTATGCATATAGTATTGTCCTTGAGGTAAATTGTCCACCTGTGTTGTTACAAAACCATTTCCCATTGTGAGCAATTTCAAGTTGTAATTAAACAAAATTCCTGCGATTTGAACTGTGGGAACTATTAAAGGTATTATTTCTTATTTATCCTGGCCTTCCAGGTCACAGGGAGGTTTGCTGATATGCCATGTGAGGGCACCGGTTATGAAACAGCAGATGCCCCAGCTGAGACACACTATGTACAGCAGTGTCCAGCTCAGGTCCCTGCCCCAATCTCCCTCTGCAGGTGTCTACTGCATTTAAAGATGTTGAGATGCCAGGGGTTACTATGAAAGGACTAAGACATCACATTCCTCCAGGGAGAATCTCCACCCATTTTGCTTATTTAACAAATTGTTTTGGGACTCCTACTTTCCATTATTATTTTCTTTATATTACTTAAAATTGAATCATGATGTCAGCCCTGATTAAAATCTTGTATGGGTCTCATTAATAGTATCATCAAAGCCGAACTCTTCTTGTATTTAGGTGCCTCTGCAAACTGAAGATGCTTGCTTATGAATCATTCAGTCATCCATTGAAGAAATGTCTACTGCTCACTACTATGCACACTGTTGTTAGTGCCAAGGAAATGAAAGTGAATTAATACAGATTAATTATGGATTAATATGGGATATGAATTAATATGACCTCAAAGAAGTCGTGTTCTTGTATAGGAGATGGGTAGAAAGGAAGACAAATAATTCTAATATGGTGCAAGCCTTATCCTTTTGCTTTGTTCAAGATACTAGGTTGGTGCAAAGTAAAAAAATGCTTTGTTCTGTTTAACAAGGGAAGAGATTTAAAAGAGTTTTGTTTGAAGAAAAATATAATGCTTGAGTTGGATCTGAAGTGATGGAACAGAATTTTCTTTATGAACGAGAAGGTGATATGGAAAGGACACTGTAGTCCGCAAGGATAGTGCTTGCAAAGAAACAGGGGCATCAGTGAATCGTGCATAATGAAAACAATCCCAGTGAGATTGCAGTTTAGAGAGTATGTGGATGCAGGTCGGGAGGCTGTGAGAAATGACAAAGCTGGTTTCAGGTAGGAATATCTAGAATCTGGATTGCCATGGCTTAGGGTCTAGCAGATTTGAAGAAGAGAAATGAGGGCAAGCAATTCTTCTGAGTACTTCTTGCTGTGGAGAGGACCCACCATTCTGCTCTCTAGACTGTCCTTTGTGGTCAGGGCATCCTGCTTCCTGCCCATACTTCCATAGCATTCACTCTCTACCCCCGTCTTCCTGCTCCGGACCTCTGCAAGTATAGCTTTGCCACATCCCAGACCTTGCTACTTCTTTCTCAAGCACCCCATTCCATATTGATTGCAACTAGAGTGTCTACAACTAGGCATGGTGGTCCTGCACCCAAATTCCAGTGCATATGGAATTGGCCCATGTCATTTGGTACTGACTTATCTGTAGTAGTTTCATTTGAGAAACTTTTCTCCCCCGAATTAGATAGTAAATTCTCCAGTGGACTGGTGTGAGTTATCTTCTACCAGTTGTAACTCCCACCACACTCAGCAAAGACCTGGCCACAAAGAAGTTTTAAAATTTATATTTGTTGATTAATTGAAAGATAACATTTGTAAGGTCATCTTGTGCTCACCTACATGCGAATTACCTTTGGTAGTCGTTAGAATGCTAAGACTGGGGTCCGGTCCAAGATCTGCTAAGCCAGTGGTCTGGAGGGAGTAATCTGAATACTTAATTAGTGCCCTAAGTGGTTTTTGTGAACATATGTCCTAGAGCAGGAGTCGGCAAACTCTCTCTGTAAAGGGACAGATAGTAAGTAACTTAGAATTTGTGGGTCAGATAGGGTCTGTATTGCATATTCTCTTTTTTTTTACCCTTTTAAAAATTTTAAACCATTCTTAGTTTGTGAATTATACCAAAATAGGCCATAGGATGTTTTGTCTGCCTTTACCCAAGAGGATAGATTCCTCAGTCTTCTCTAGATTCTTCAGAGATGTGTGAAGTCTCGTGACTTCAGGTGTGGACAGTGTGGAGAGAAACTCCACTTACGTTCTTTTGCAGAGAAGAGGGACTACTACTTACCTACAGCCTTCTCTTGTACCCTGATACCTTGAGAATGTGTCCAGGCTTCTTGGTGGACGTCATCTAGTTGACCAGAGCCATGGGACACTTAGTTCCCTTGGCCAGTTCCTGGGATCCAACCACCTTGGCTCACTGCCGTTATTTCCTGAACACAACTGCTCGGTGTTGTTACCTTAACACAGGCAGGAGAGACGCTAAAGCCAGAAAGGGAAATGCAAGTTCCAAACCCCTTCCATCTCCTGACCTGTCCTTAGCAGATTGCTTTCTGCAGGTGTCTGAATATCAGCTTTAAATGGCCTCAGGATTGCTTTTCAATCACCCTCCATCATTTCCTGTTTTAAGTTACCCCCTAAAATGGGTGAAAGCAGAAGCCACATTCATCCTGCCACTCACAATTACAGTGTGACATTGGTTACGAGCTCGCTATCCTCTTTCAGCTCCTCGGTGAAGTGAGAATTTGCACAAGATGATTCAATATATTTTCCTTGTGTGTTTTTCAGTGTATTCATGCTGCCAGGTGAATTTTTGACATTTCAGTGTGCTGCTCTAAGCTGCCTGTGTTAGGGACCTGCCCCTGACCCTGGGTAGAACTTTCAGGCAAGGAGAGCCAGAATAAACACATACAAACAGCCCTTTGTAGTACGCAGCAGTGCCCAGGTAGCCCTTGGTTATCTGCACGAGTTCAGTCCTCCCGAGGTTGTGATGAAAAGGGTAGCGAGCCCGCCTTCCAAGATGGTTTGCAAACAGTCCTGCCTGCAGGCTGGGGGTAGACAGGATGACCCCTGCAGTCCCATCTGGCCTTGGGATCCTGTGATTTCTCACTTAAGTCCATTGTGTGCCCCGGGCTCACGCACATCAATTAGAAACACAACAGTTTATGTTTCTGCAGGAGGGAGGAAAATGAACCATAGCCATCTTTCTATCCGAACCAGACCTCGTTTTTCCAAGTCACCACCTTACTCTCATCTGTAAAGTGCTAAATAGTCTGAGACCCGGTTATCTTTGTGACAATCTCTCCCCAGGTGCCCCATCGTGGTAATTATGCTCAGCGGGAATGCTCTCGCTGCCCATCTCTGGAGTTAAACTCATTAAGACGAGAGGCTGGAAATCTCCACAGAGGGTCTCCAACCCTGAAATGATGGGCATTCCCCTTCCGCAGCTACCAGGATCGGGGCTTGGAGGAGTTTGGGGTCTGGTATAAGGCTCTGGGTTGCCACAGAGCTTGCTTTAACCTGAATTTGCTGCTCTGATTTGTACTTTCAGGAAGATGCTTACTATGGGGCCAGGAGAGAGGAAGAAAAGAAGAGAGGCCATGAACAGCTTCTGTGTTATGAAATAATGTGAGGGTTGAAACAAAGCCATTAATGTTGCTTATTGCAAATATTAAATGTGATGGACATGCTGATTTGTCAATATTTCTCCAAGAACTTAAAGAGATATTTTCCTCTGGGACAGTTCAGCGGTTGGGAGTTTTCCTCTACTCTGTGAATAGAGCAAGTTTTAAGAACTTTGTATAGGGTAGAGATTGGGCAGGAGGCAGGAGTCTATTTGGAGCATGGAAGGAGGGAGAGGGTTCTTGGACAGAGAAAGGCAGTAAAGAGCAGAGCAAGCCACAGAGATGCCCCCTGGCTGGAGGTCATGAGCAGACCAGGGACTGGGCTTGAAGGGAGAAGGTGGAAAGTCTAAATAGACCTATAGGATAAGTTTTGTTGGTAAAAGACAATACTCCCTCTGATTCATTATTGAAAAGAAAAAGGCGTTTCTGGAGGAAAAGCAGTAGAGGTGCAGGTACCTGAAAATCCGAGCCTGGGATAAGGACTTTGTAATGAAGAGAGAAATGCATTCAAGGAAGACTGAGAAAGAGAAAGTGAAGGCCTCGGAGGAGACCCCAGGTCCTCTTCGTGCACATAAGAGTATTCTGGTGCCTCAGGTTTCAATGGAGGGTTGGATAAGATTTTTTTTGAGACAATAAAAAATTCTCCATTTATCTTGTTTAATGAAATCAAATGTCAGAGATGATATGCACTAAAAGGTAAGAAGTGTGAAATGTGTCCATGACTGTGTAACTTGTAGCTTTTCTAGCCAAGAATAAACATCACAAAGGCCACATCCTATTTGTTTAAGATGGGCACCAGTATTATTCCTATAATGGTCAGGAAGGGGGCACCCTGCTCAAATATCCCTCTTTAACAATATCTGGAAGATCTCTTCAGGGCTAAACTTTATGAAGACAATAAAAACATTAATTGAAATTATTGAACATATGCTAAGAAATGAGAACTATTTGAGGTAAACTATAAAGAATATTTAAATGCAAGAAACCATAAATGAATCTATACTGAAGATGTATGTTTGAGTTCATTTCTTTCTCATGAAAGAAATGGTTCAAAAGACCACCTCATAGATGGTCTGGTATTTGTTCTGATTTGGTTGAGATTTATTTTCTTCTTGCATGTCCAAGTGTTTCTAAGACCCTTGAATGTGTCCCATATAGTTTTTAGCCCAAAGATGTCTGTCCTGGAGTTACTGCAAAGCACTGGGTTTCCTGGGTTCTAAATTACTCCAGGTACCTTAGAGTGGCAGAAAGATAACCCAGGGTATTTATTCTCTCTCTTTCTGCTTCAGGTGGCGTTTATGCCTTCTTCTGGGTGGTCCCAGATCCTTGACACAGGTCCTTCCTCTGGGATACCAGCTGCCACTGAACTCTGTGCTTTGGAATCACCACTGTCTGGCTGACACATTCAAGCCCTAGAGGCTTCCCACTGTTATAAATCTCTGGCTTACCTTCCTGACACCCGTTATCTGTGTTTTTGTTTTTCCTCCCTCCCTGCCTCCCTCCCTCCCTCCCTCCCTCCCTCCCTCCCTCCCTCCCTCCTTCCCTCCCTCCCTCCCTCTCTCCCTCTCTCCCTCCCTCCCCCCTCCTTTCCTCTCTCCCTCCCTTCCTTTCTTCCTTCCTTCCTTTCTTTCTTCTTTCCCTCCCTCCCTCCCTCCCTCCCTCCCTCCCTCCCTCTTTCTTTCTTTCTTTCTTTCTTTCTTTCTTTCTTTCTTTCTTTCTTTCTTTCTTTCTTTCTTTCTTTCTTTCTTTCTTGATAAGAGGAGGGAAGAACATGAGACAGGCTCCCTCAGCACCCCAACTGGGATACACCTGGCAACTGCTCTGGAGCTGATGCTCAAATCAGAATCAACCGAGTTATCCTCAGCGCCCGGGGCCACACTCAAACCAATCAAACCATTGGCTGCGGGAAAGGAAAGAGGAAGAGAAGAGAGAGAGGGAGGAAGAGAGAAGCAGACGATTGCTTCTCCTGTGTGCCCTAACTGGGAATCAAACCTAGGACGTCCATACGCTGGACCGACACTCTACCCACTGAGGCACCAGCCAGGGCCTGTTTTTGTTTCTTAATCCATGCAACACCTTTGTAACCAGCACTCCACATAAAATTCCCTCTCTTAAACTGATGCAAGCTCTGTTTTTGTGACTGGATTCTGGCTTGATATAGACACTTAGTGCTATTTCCAGAAAATGATTAGATTATATATGTGAGTTTTCAATTTGAAAAGCAGGAACTATACTTATTTATTGCTACAGAGTGTTTGCTTTTCTCCAATGCCCACTTCAAAATACCTGGTGCTGGGTAACTATTACTACAGAATGATTTCTTTCTACTTGGTGGATATCTGAACACCTACCTGAGCTATATGGAGTGAAGACAGACCTACATTGCTCCTTCTGTTGTAAAAAGAACTAGCAAGGACCAAGGCTGAACAGCATCTGTCACCAAGCAGAAGCATTGCATGTATGGCATCCTCCACCGCTCTAGCTATTGGGGCTTTAGTGTGTCTCACCATTTCATACTCGTGCTAGGCATAAGCAAAAGCAAGGTTGTCCCAGAAGCCACTAGGGTGGTTTATTGAGCAAAAGAGACAGGTAATTTCTCAGTGAGAAATGAAGAGGGAGGGAAGAATGAAGTTTCTTACCCCCAGGTACTGATCAAATTTTGAGATTCCATTATAGCTAAAGACATTGACCACCTGAAAGATATGCTAGAATGTGCAGTGAGTTAGGAATGGGTGATGTTTAAGTACCATTTTATTAAGGAGCCCCCAGGGGGAGACAAACACAGTAAGAATGAGAAGGTCTGATCAGAGGACCACATTCAATAATTTGATTCAATAAACACTTTTAGAAACACCTTCTATATGCTAGAGACCGTGCACCTGGCTCAGGGAATAGGGAGAAATAAATGAAACTGTTTCTGCCCTCATGAAGTAAATAAAAACTGCACTGAAAGCAGTCACAAAGAATTAGGTGAAAGAATACAGATGGCATGCAACATATTGTATAGTCAAGGTGTGAATAAGAGAGACAGACTGAATATGGGAGGCTGAGGCAAGTCTGGGGATCAGAAAAACTTCAGAGAACAACAGACAATAGAAGCTGGCTTCCTCCCAGACCCCCTCAAGATGGGGGTCAGGAACAAGCTTCTCACCTGACTCTGGTGCATCTAGTAAATTGTAACCAAGTCGATTCTGTGGGGTACCTCACATAGACATCCCTATATAGCATCTTGCATTGCATCTATATATAGTCTTCTTGTCCCAAAATGAACGAAAAGAGAGGAACTGACTTCTTTGGGGTTCAAAAAAAAAAGTCCTGTTCCCCAGCATTCTATACTCCCTCCCAAGAAAAGAAAAATCAAGAAAATTCTCATGTCCGCTAGCTATTCTGTGTTCTTGGGCACGTAACCCATATTGACATTGTCGGTAATTAGAGTTAGCTCAACATGGAAATTGTGTGTATTTATCAAGGACTGAACAGAATAGAATTTACTCTTTAGTACACAGTCACGGTAGGTCACTATCTCCATAAACTCTGGTTTGCCTTGCGTGTAGATTTTAGAGATTTAATTCTTTTTTTTTTTTTTTTTACAGGGACAGAGAGAGAGTCAGAGAGAGGGATAGATAGGGACAGACAGACAGGAACAGAGAGAGATGAGAAGCATCAATCATCAGTTTTTTGTTGGGACACCTTAGTTGTTCATTGATTGCTTTCTCATATGTGCCTTAACCACAGGCCTTCAGCAGACCGAGTGACCCCTTGCTCAAGTCAGTGACCTTGGGTCCAAGCTGGTGAGCTTCTTTTGCTCAAGCCAGATGAGCCCACGCTCAAGCTGGCGACCTCGAGGTCTCAAACCTGGGTCCTCCGCATCCCAGTTCAACGCTCTATCCACTGCGCCACCGCCTGGTCAGGCTAGAGATTTAATTTTTAACTGTGAGTTTCTTTACTTTGCCAGGATACTGACAGGACTTTTTGCATGTAGTTTTCATTATTATATATAACTCATAAACTATGAGTTACTTGTTTAATGAGACAACTGAAATAAATAGTGTAATCAGTTGTTTATAAGGATCTAATCTTATTGTGAAATTTCTGCTTTAAATTTCAGAAGGAAAAATAAAACATCCCCCTTGAATTTCAGTGTCTCAGGGTGTGTTCAGATATATTTGGCAAATTGCTGGAAAACTGTATCTGCTTTTGAGATTCAGTAAGTGGGAATTTTGAAGAGCACCAAAGTGCATGAATGTTTGATTTTCAACTTATTTTTAATTTATATAGCTGAAATAAAAAAGACAAAACCTTCCTTGAATTTAAATTCTCTCCCACTTGAAAGCGTACCACAGCTGTCAATATCAAAGAGTTTAGAATGAGTTTTCCTGTTATCTAAGTTAATCATTGACATGGGATAGTTCCTCATCTCCTACCTTACACCCTCTTGGAATTTGGTTTGCTTTCATTTAAGTCTGGGCTATAAGACACCACGTGTGACCATACTAGCAGTCGCAGTAGCAGCTACTATAATAACAGGAACTACCTTTTGTTAGTGTTTACATGTCCCAGGCACTGTAGTTTAGGGACATTATCTCAAGACTCAAGAGAGTTGAAGGTTTAAGAAGGTGGCGGAGGCCCTGGCCGGTTGGCTCAGCGGTAGAGTGTCAGCCTAGCGTGCGGAGGACCCGGGTTCTATTCCCGGCCAGGGCACACAGGAGAAGCGCCCATTTGCTTCTCCACCCCTCCGCCGCGCTTTCCTCTCTGTCTCTCTCTTCCCCTCCCGCAGCCAAGGCTCCATTGGAGCAAAGATGGCCCGGGCGCTGGGGATGGCTCCTTGGCCTCTGCCTCAGGCGCTAGAGTGGCTCTGGTCGCAATATGGCGACGCCCAGGATGGGCAGAGCATCGCCCCCTGGTGGGAAGAGCGTCGCCCCTGGTGGGCGTGCCGGGTGGATCCCGGTCGGGCGCATGCGGGAGTCTTTCTGACTGTCTCTCCCTGTTTCCAGCTTCAGAAAAATGAAAAAAAAAAAAAAAAAAGAAGGTGGCGGAGTTGGCCATCAGACACAGTACAGACTGACTTCTAGTTATGCCTGCACCACAGTCGAGGCTGCACGTTCCTCACGGGTGATTCTCAGGCAAACCCGTGTTGCCTTCTCATTATGGAATTGCTGTTTAAGATTCTCAGCACAGGAAAGCCAAGTGAAGCCACTGCATTGCTTCAGTGGTGAATTTGCCTCACTGGGTAGAAGGCCTTCGTTGGGGCTTATTGACTCTGAAGGGAATATACTCCAGTGGGGGCCGTTATGCAGCAGAGACAAGGGACAACAGTAGGATGCAGTCTTCAAAGATGTCACCAAATCCATGACCAGAAACGACAGCATCCTGAAGCTGGTGTCCTGAGCTGGGATCAGGCGATCTTTAAGGTTGTCGATGGCTCTCAGAAATGCACTTGACTGATTGCAGAGTGCCCGAGCCCTCGTGGAGGTGCGCTGTAATCCCTGTCGCCACTCCTGCAGCAGCCCTGTCGTTAGCACAGTGGCTCCTCCCTTAAGTCCTGGCTGCACTTTGTCAAATAGAATTTGTCAGCAGTCCACTTGCTGAATGTAGTAATTGATCATTATACCCCAAGAAAGGGTAAAAATAAAAAAACAACAATTAAGAAACCAGAAGAGAATTTATTAAAGCAAGGAAGAGAGGACATCTCCAAAACCCTTTCAAGTTAACTGCAAGGAGATATGGAGAAATATACAAGTGATACTTAAGGTCTTTCATTGATTTGCTCAGAGGCAAAGCCCTGAAAAAAACCCAAACACAACAGATCAATTCAGGAAAGGATTGGATCTGCTGGATGCCCTGTCAACGTCTCCCTGCCAATGGCAGCATATTAATTGCAATGGTGTTCACTCTGAATGAATTTCTTTAATGTTCATTCATTTGTTTGTTAATTCATTATTAAGCGTGTTGTTCAATTACAGGGGCTCATGTTACTTAGCTGATGTTGCATTTGTTCAGCCAGTACTGCTAATGCTAGGCTGTCCCCTAAAAAGCAAGGAGAGAAAAAGATGCATTGAATTTTCTTACACTTTTAGATTGGGGTGTAGTATCAATAACTTTAATAGAACCAGAGTTGGTACCCTGATAGGAGTCCTGCTGCTCCTCAAATAAATGGCTTGGCTCCACCTAGACATTTATCTGCCAGGGCTCGGCTTTATCAGGGCACCAACTCAGATTCCATTAATGTTATCTCTTAATTAGCTATGCGATTAACCTGTGTTACTCCTGCACGATAATGAGTCAAAGACAGAACCAGAGAAGTTGAGCTGCCCTATAATTCCCCCTACAGAAGCCAAATCATTCTGGAAACCATTCCAAAAAAAAAAAAAAGTAAATAAAAGAAGAAGAAGAAAGAAAAAATCAAAGCAGTTCTGATGTGTTCTTTCCATGGATACCAGGGTGAATTTTGCACTCTCTGAAGGGGAAAGCAATTGGGATGTTAGCTAACATTTATGACATTTGGTCTCAGACACCGTTCTAGTGCTTTCTATTGATTATCTCATTTTATAGGCCTGCTAATAAAATAGCAGGTCTGTAAGGTAGGTCCTGCTACTGTCCTCACTTTACAGAGAAGGAAATGTAGGTGCAGAAAGGTCAAGAACTCTGTCCCAATGTCACGCAGGTGGGAGATGACTGAGTCAAGGAGCCAAATGCAGGCAGAAAACAGGACACCAGGGCACCCAGCCATCCCTCTGGGAGCCTGAGCACAGAGCAGAGCAGTAAAAGAGCCATCAGAAAGCAGCGGACGCGGCCCCCGTGCCCCCTTTGAGGCGGCTGTCTGAGCCAGCCCCAGGACATCTGCCTCCCACAGGGCGCCTCTGCTAGCCAGCGCGCTCCCAGCTGCACAGGGCTGAGAACAACCTCGCTGCTTAGATTTTTCTGCCTGTAGAAATTTCTCTCCAGTTGATCTCAGGGGAGCCTGGGCTTGCACTGGTGGACTTGGATGGCCCTGAGCAAAATGTAAAGATGGAAAAATGCCTGGGCTTGCCTGCCTCTTCCATCTTTTGTCTGTGTCCTTTGTCCCCTCAAAGTCAAAACCCCTCCACCTACCACCCTCTCCCCTCTTTGTCCCCCCTTCCTCCCACGCACATAGGCACCAGCTTCTTTTCTGCTGAAATTACCCAAATCATCAAAAATACACTGTCTCGAAAAGCAGAATTGAAGAGATCATGACCTCATTGATGCTGCCACCAGGAAAGAAGGACCAGGGTGGCAGGAGGCCCCCTCTGTGGCACCCCCGTTTCCCTCCAGACTCCTCTCCTTCTCTGTGCTCAGGCAGCGAGGGGGGAGGGGCACAGACCTTCTTCGTGTAAGCTGTATGCTGCAGGGGGAAGGGACCCTGCACGAAGCTCCTACAACTGGCTCACGCACCTGCCCCCTTCCCTGCCCTAGCCACACCACGGGACCAGGCCACTGTCCAGAAACATGGGACTGGCCGTGATGGAGATTTGCTCTGGCTGCAGAAGAGGCTGTGCTCTCACTCCCTGCCTCCCATCCCTGCCCCTCTGCTTCTCCAGTCCCCCCTCCATCCTCTTCCTCAACCCAGTGAGATGCCATAAAGCCGTTTTCCCGAATAATTTTCAGTACTTCAACCCCCTTTGTTAGACCATTCACCTCCTTTTCCTCCCATTAAAATATCCCACCACTGCCAGGACATGGAAACAAACAAAAAGCCCTTCAATAGATGATTGGATAAAGAAGATGTGGTACATATACACTATGGAATACTACTCAGCTATAAGAAATGATGACATCGGATCATTTACAACAACATGGATGGACCTTGATAACATTATACTGAGTGAAATAAGTAAATCAGAAAAAACTAAGAACTATATGATTCCATACATAGATGGGACACAAAAACGAGACTCAGGGACATGGACAAGAGTGTGGTGGTTACCAGGGTGGCACCAGGGGGGCAGGGAATGAGGAGAGGGAGGGGTGGGGGAGAGAAAGGGCACAAAGAAAACCAGATAGAAGGTGATGGAGGACAATTTGAATTTGGGTGATGGGTATACAACATAATCAAATGTCAAAATAACCTGGAGGTGTTTTCTCTGAATCTATGTACCCTAATTAATCAATGTCACCCCATTAAAATTAATAATAAAGAAAAAAAAAGAAAAAAAAATATATCTCACTGCTGTAGGCCATTCCAGAATCCTAGGGCTTTTGCAATCTCAATTAGACTCTACTATAGACCAGTCAGTCACATTATAAAGTGTAGATGAGAGGAGGTGAAAACCCATCATGCAAGGGCTATCTAAGTGTTCCATGTTATGACTTGATGTCAATCCATATGCAGCCTTGGACAGGTAGCTCAGCTGGTTAGAGCATTGTCTCAATGACAAGGTAACGGGTTCAATCCTCCATTAAAGCATATGTAAGAATCAACTGATAAATAAGTGGAACATCAATCCATATACAGCCAAGATGCCAAAGTCAGAGATAAAAACTGTCAATTCTTTATATGAATAGGTTTATTTTAAATTGCACTCTTTACAGGTGATTGCTATAGTGTTATTTAATATAAAATATAAAAAGTATTAGTAGTAACAAAAAAGATTATTAGTAGTAACAATCTTTTGCAGCCATATAAAAAAGTAATCACCCTCTGGGATGCAAAGATCTTTTTTTATTGCTCTTCTGTTTTAGGAAACACCCAACAGTTCTGTGACTTCATCTAATTCTTGAATATCCCTCTGCTACCGTCTCCAACTTGTGTTCTTAGCCTGGAAAACATGAGAACATTTTCGGTTTTACAGTTTCTATCACTTGCAGCCTTGTAGGCAAATCCAGAAACCACTGCTTCTGTAGGAATGAATGGAGGAGAGAAAGATAAAGATAAGGGCAGGAGGATAGGAGGAGAAGGAGAGAAGGAAGACATCTCCATCATATGTACAGGACATCAAACACAAAAGGCACCTGAGTTCACATTTGATTTTATTTCAGCAAGGGGTAGAATGCAGAAGGAGGGTGGATGCGTTGGACCACATGGTTAGGACAAACCAAATTCATTCCTATTCCACTAATGGAGAATTTCAAATAAGGTAAATGTTGCTTGCCTGATATTTACACAGGGCATTGAAACCTACAAATCTCTTGTGTGTGTACGTGTTTTTTTCCCAAAGACTCAAATACCAGTTTATCATTGAAAACTTGCTTTGTTTTCAAAATAATGTCTGCCTAGGTGAACACATTTTCTCTCTGAGAGGGGAGTTTGTTTTTAAGGCAACATTTATGACTAATGGTGAGTCATCCAGTTTTGTGGCTTGGTACAGTAGTTTATATTTATGTAATAGCTTAAAATTCAACTTTGAGCAATGTCCACAGCAGGGAAGAACAATTAGTAAATTCATTAGTTGTGCTTTTGTGTACACTTTTATTCTCAAAGCTAATTATTTGTTTAAATTATTTTGCCTCTATCAAAAGTGTTACCACATGAAAATATTTCAGCTTAGGTTTCTGGTATGAAATAGAAGCCTTGGGAAGTTCAAACATTCTTCTGAGATGAAATCAGCTTACTAATGATTGGTATTCAATGCAGAGCCTTTTATCAATACATATAAGCAAACTGTTTGGGGAATGTAAGTGTACAAAGAATCATGCCATTGCTTACCCCTTTTCTCTGATGTGGACAATAGACACCTTCTATGTTTGACTTTTAATTAACAAAGGTTCTGGTCAAGGTGGCAAAGTAAGTAAAACCTGTGCTCAGCTCCTCCCATGAACTCATCAAAATTACAACTAAATTATGGAACAATCAATCTGGAGAACCACCTAAAGACTATCTTTATAACTAAGGATATCAAGAATAAGTCACATCAAGATTGGAGGAAGAAGCACAGATGTGAAACAAGCTGGCTCCTCACCCACATATGGCATTGGAGATTTGGGAGAAAAATCTCAGCTGCAGAGGTTTCTGCAGAGGAGTAAAGGATCCCAACCCCAAAACAGGCTCCCTAGCTATAGCACCAATGTTGGGAGAGGAGCTCCCACAACATATGGCTGTGAAATCAGCAGGAATTCATTCTATCCATCTGGGTGAGAGAGAAAGCTGCTAGAAACCCAGGCATCCTCTTAAAGGGCCTGCACAGACCCCATTGCCTGCAGGCATTCACCCTGGGTTCCAATGGAGGAATAGCAGCTGGGGAGGCACCAGAGACAAACAGAGAGAAACTGAGTTGTGTTGCTTTAGTCGGAGGACTGGAGGGACAGCGGCCATCATCCCTATGTTAAACCCTCCTCTGCATAGCTGATGGGCAGGCACAATCTTTCCTGTATTTATTTATTTTTTGTATTTTTCTGAAGCTGGAAACGGGGAGAGACAGTCAGACGGACTCCCGCATGCGCCAGACCGGGATCCACCCGGCACGCCCACCAGGGGCGACGCTCTGCCCACCAGGGGGCGATGCTCTGCCCCTCCAGGGCATCGCTCTGTTGCGACCAGAGCCACTCTAGTGCCTGGGGCAGAGGCCAAGGAGCCATCCCCAGCGCCCAGGCCATCTTTGCTCCAGTGGAGCCTCGGCTGCGGGAGGGTAAGAGAGAGACAGAGAGGAAGGAAAGGGGGAGGGGTGGAGAAGCAGATGGGCGCTTCTCCTGTGTGCCTGGCCGGGAATCGAACCCGGGACTTCTGCACGCCAGGCCGACGCTCTACCACTGAGCCAACCAGCCAGGGCTCTCTTTCCCCTCACATGGCCAAATCTGGATCTGAATTAACCTGGTAAACTCCATTCACCCTACACTGATGACTCCTTAAGACCCTGACTCACTCAACTCAAGCCCCAGCAGAGGCTATTTCAGCATCATCATGCATGCAGCCTTGGCCTGTACTGTAATTTTTCTTTAAAAACTCTCAAAAGTCCATAAGTGGGCAGCAGTTGACCTAGGTATGTCCCGTGCTTTTTGCTTAGTGGCACCTGGCTCAATACTGGTGTCAAACTTGAACCTGCATTAACCTGGTGAACACCACTCACTTTACCCTGGTGATTCCCTGTGACCCTACCTTACCCAACAGGCTCTCTCAACAACTGAGCCTTATGGGGACCCAGCAAGTAACAGCAGGCCTATGCAATTTTTCGAGCTGCCCCAGGTCCAGTACTGCTAACAGCTGACCTCTGTTCACAGCCTGGCCTCTTGACATTCCTTCAGATCCCACACAGGCAGCTACCAACCATAAATCAGTCACTTTGTAGGTCCTATCATATGGTCCTGTGTCAATCACAGACAGTGGCTGAACTTGCCACACTAGAGCCCCTCCCAAAAAGCCCCAGAATGAACACACTTGGTGGTCAGCATTAGACCACAACAAAACAACACCCAATTAGTTCTATAAGTGACACAATCAAAGGGTGGCCTTGGCAAGCACCAGAGCCAACAGTGGCAAATCCTGCTCCCTGCAGTCAGCCCTTGCACGTAGCTCATATGCTGGCCAGTCAGCCTGATGGTCAACTCCACACACTAACACGCCAATAGCAATCAAGGCTCAGCAACAAGAGGACACACACAACCCACACAAGGGACACTCCTGGAACATGGGCTCAGGCAACAAGTGAGAATGCACCACTGTGCCCCAAAGGACACTTACTGCATAAGGTCACTTTGCCAAGACTAAGAGACAGAACAGATATAACTAATACATAAAAACAAACACAGAAAGGCAGCCAAAATTAATATACATATCCCAAATAAAGCAATAAGAGACCCTTCCAGAAGAATAACTAACCAGGAAGCAAACAACGTACTAGAAACAGAGTTCAAAGCACTGGTTATAAATATGCTAAATGAACCTAGTGAAAACTTTAAAAAAGAGATAGAAAGCATAAAAATAATATAGAAACCATAAAAATAGAAACAATCAGAAATAAAGAATACAATAACTGAAATGAAGAATACACTAGAAGGAATCAACAACAGATTAGTGAAGCAGAAGATTAAGTCAGTGGTTTGGAAGATAAGGTAACAGAAAATACCCAATTGGAACTGCAAAAAAAAAAAAAAAAAAGAATTAAAAAATTGTGGATAGTATAAGAAACATCTTGGACAACATCAAGCATATCAACATTTGTATCATAAGGGGTATCAGGAGGAGAAAACAGAAAGTAAAGGACTGAAGAATTACTATAAAAAATAATGACTGAAAATTTTTCTAACCTAGCTAAAGAAGTAGACATACAAGTCCAGGAAGCACAGACAGTTCCAAACAAGATGAACCTGAAAAGGCCCACACCAAGACACATCATATAAAATGCCAAAGGTTAAAGACAAAGAAAGAATATTAAAATCAGCAAGAAAAAAGCAGTTAGTTAACCACAAGGGAGCTTCCATAACACTGTCAGTTGATTTCTCAAAATAAATTTTATAGGCCAGAAGGGATTAGCACAAAACAATCAAAGTGATAAAAATACAAGGACTTACAACCAAGACTACTTTACCCAGCAAGACTATCATTTAGAATTGGAGAGATAAAGAGTTTCCAGTCAAGAAAAAGCTAAAGGAGTAAGTTCCTCTCCACTAAACTAGTATTATAAGAAACAATAATGAGACTTCTTTGAGAAGAAGGAGGGAAAAAAACTTATAATATGAATAATAAAATAGCAATAACTACATACCTAACAATAATCACTTTAAATGTAAGTAGATTAAGTGCTCCAACCAAAAGACATAAATAGCTGAATAGAGATGAAAATAAGACCCATACATATGCTATATACAAGAGACCCACTTTAGATAGAGAGGCATACACGGACTGAAAATAAAGAAATAGAAAACAATATTTCAAGCAAATGGAAACATACACACAAAAAAGCTTGGGTAGCAGTACTTACATTAGATAAAATAAACTTTAGAACAAAGCTATATTAAGAGACAAAGAAGGATATTTTATAATGATAGAGAGATTGATCTAAGAGGAAGTTATAACCCTTGCAAACATTTATGTACCCAACATAGGAATACCTAAATATATAAAGTAAGTACTGATGGACACAAAAGGAAAGATTGACAGTAATACAGTCACAGTAGGCGACTTTAACATTCCATTGACATTAATAGTTAGAGCTTTCAGAAAGAAATCAACAAGAAAACAGGGGTTTTAAGTCACCCATTAGTTCAAAATATTTAATTGTTATTTTTAGTATTTTTCCCCAAAGTAGGAGAATCTACATTCTTTTCAAGTGCACATGGAACATTTTTCAAGATAGACCACTATTCAACTATATAAAATAAGCCCTAATAAATTTAGGAAGATTGAAATCATATCAAGCAATTTCTCCAACAACAATAGCCTAAAACTAGAAATCAATTCCAAGGAAAAAAAACCCCTGAAAAACATGAAAGCACTTGGATGACAAATAACATACTACTAAACAATGAGTGGATTAACAATGAGATTAAAGAAAAAAAATCAAATGAAAATGAAAACACAATGATATTAAATCTATGAGAGATAGCAAAAGTCGTTCAAGAGGGAAAGACAAGGATTTCCACTGTCACCACTCTTATTCAACATAGGAAGTTGCCAGCCACAGCAATCAGACAAGAAGATGAAATAAAAGGCATCCAAACTGGAAAGGAAGAGGTAAAATTGTCATTTTTTTGCAGATGACATGATACTATGTATATATAGAGAATCTTAAATATTCAATAAAAAAACTATTCAAATTGATAAATTAATTCATTAAAGTAGCAGGAGAAAAAATTAATATATATATATAAACCAATTGCATTTTTATATACTAATAATGAACTACCAAAAATAGAAACTAAGATAAAAATCCCACTTAAAAATATCTAGGAATAAATTTAACCAAGGAATTAAATGACTTGTACTGGGAAAATTATAAGCACTAGAGAAAAAACTTGAAGATATAAATAATTAAAAGCATGTGCTCCTGGAAAGGAAGACTTAACATTGACAAAGTGTCCATTCTACCCAAAGAATCTATAGATTCAATGCAATCTCTATCAAGATACCAATGGCATTTTTCACAGAACTAGGACAAATAATCCAAAAATTTATATGGAACCACAAATGATGCCAAATAGCCACAGCAATCTTGAGAAAGAAGAACAAAGCTGGGGGTATCATGCTACTTGATATTGAACTATGCTACAAGTCTATAGTAATCAGAATAGCATGGTATTAGCCGAAAACATACATTAGATCAATGGAACAGAATAAAGAGCCCAGAAATAACCCCACAAGTATATGGTCTATTAGCCTATGACAAAGAAAGCAAGAATATACAGTGAGATAAAGACAATCTATTCAATAAATGGTGTTGGGAAAACTGAACATACATGTGCAGAAAATAAAAAATAAAAGTAGATCACCTTTGTATATCACAGACAAGAATGAACTCAAAATAGATTAAAGACTTAATTGTAAGACCTGAAACCATAAAACTCATAGAAGAACACATAAGCAGTGAACCCTCTGGTATTGTTCTTAGCAATATTTTTTTTCTGAAACACCCCTTTAGGCATAGGAAACAGAAGAAAAATAAAAACCAAATGGGACTATATCAAACTAAAAAGTTTTTGCACAGCAAAGGAAACCATCAACAATATGAAAAGATAACCCGCCGAGTGGGAGAACATATTTGCCAATACATGTGATAAGGGATAGATATCTAAAATTTATAATGAACTCAGACAATTTAACACCAAAAAAAAAATCTGATTAAAAAGTAAGCAGAGAACTCGAGTAGACACTTCTAAAAAGAGGACATAAAGAGGGTCAAAAGACATATGAAAAGATGCCCAACATCGTTAATCATCAGGGAAATGCAAATTAAAACCACAGTGAGATATCACCTCACACCTGTCAGGATGGCTATCATTAATAAATCAAGAAATAATAAATTTTGGTGAGGATGTGGAGAACAGGGAACCCTGCTATACTGTTGGTAGGATTGCAAATTGCTATAGCCACTATGAAAAACAGTACAGAGATTCCTTAAAAAATTAAGAATAGAACCACCCAGCAATTCTACTTTGGGATATTTATCTGAACCATGAATTTAAAAAGATATATGCACCCCTATGTTCATGGCTGCATTGTTTACAGTAGCCAGTACATGGAAGCAACCCAAGTGCTCATCAATACACACACACACACACACACACACACACACACACACACATATATGAATAGTACTCAGCTGTAAAAAGAATGAAATCTTACCATTTGCAGCATCATGAATGGAACTAGTGGATATTATGTTAAGTGAAATAAGTCATACAGAGAAGAGAAAGACAAGTACCATATTATTTCACTTATATGTGGAAACTAAAATACAAAATACATGGACAAACAAAACAAAAACAGACTCACAGATACAGATAACAAACTGATGGTTGCCAGAAGGTATGATGGGGAGCTGGGTGAAGAAGGTGAAGGAATTAAGAAATATAAATTGGTAGTTATAAAACAGTCATGGGGATGCAAAGTACAGCATAGGGAGTTTCATCAATAATATTGTAATAACCATGTATGGTGACAGGTGGGTACTTGACTTATTGTGGAGATCACTTTAAAAATTATATACATACCTAGCCACTACGCTGTATACATAAAACTGATATAAAATAATATTAGAGGTCAATTGAAAATTTGAAAAAAAAAATAAAAATGAAGGCAGGGGTAGCTACTCAATATCAGAAAAAGCAGCCCTCAGAATAAGGAAAGCCATCAGTGGTTTCCAGAGTTTCAAGAGGAGAGAGGGAGCGATGAGAAGGTGGGGCAAAGGGGGTGTTTTGGGCTGTGACACTGCTCTCTATAACACTGTATTGTGGATTCATGGTTTCATGCATTTGTCAAAGCTCATAGAATTACACAACACAAACAGTGAACCCTAATTTAAACAATGAATTTTAGTTGATAATAATGTAACAATATTGGTTCGTTAATTGCAACAAATGAGCCAAACTAAAGCAAGGTGTTAATAGTAAGAAACGCTTTATGGAGGAGGCAAAGGTATGATGTGCATTCTGTGCCCCAGACGGGTCAGCCCTCTCCACCTGCTCCCATGCCTGTATTCATGAGATCACTTTCCATTTCAGAGCAAAATTATGAAAAACTGTTTTCTAGAATCTTCTGACCTCCCTTCCCCCATGCCCTGGTTGCTAGGTAACTGTTTTTCTATACTCTAGGATTCTGAATGGTCAGTGTGGCCCACAGGACACTGGCACAAGGGGACAGAGTTGTGAGTCATACCAGCCATAGAGGGCCTGCTGCCTGCCTCTGCATCCACCCCCTACCTGTTCACAGAGCACTTGTGTGGTGCTTTGCTGGTGATTTACAAAGCCTGGGATATGTCCCAGGTCTCTGTGCCTCTCAGTGCATCTCTATTCCTGGGAGATCCCGGTATGTGCTGCGGTCGCGGTGTCTTTGATTGTGAAAAGATGGCACACTTTAAGAACTGTGAATGTGCTGGGCAAATGGTATTCTACCTGTGATGGAGTCTGTGGAAGATTATGAGAATATTGGACCAATGACACAAGGCAATGACTCCCTCGGGTCCTGGGGTGGAAGCCAGGCCTCCTTGTTACAGAGCTTGTGCTTGTTGGCAATGAATGAGAACCTGAGCAAGCCATTACTTCCAGACATGGCTGACTTTCTGGAAAAGGCATGGAAAAACCAGTCTCCTAAACTTTCCCAGCTGACTGATGAAAACTCAGTCTCAAAAGCATCAGAGATCCATGGAGAACAATATCAGAAGAAACTAATGAGTGATTGCAATGAACACATTCATTTTTCAGAAAGTTCACAGCTGCTCCACCAAGAAATTATTAGATGGAGGCAAAATGTCCAGGAAAAGGAGGAGGAAAAGATAGGCTGGAGCTGTGGAAGGGATGAATGGAGCAGGTCCTGAAAGATAAAATCAGCCCATTAATACCACTGGCTGAGAAACTGCCACAGACCATCCCTTTGTCTGATTTCCTTAGAGATCATTTAGATCACATGAAATAGCAGATCAAACAAAACAAGGAAGCAGAAAATGGGGATCACCCTGTCCTCACGTCACCAGTTGGCGTGAAGGGTGTGTCTGAAGATTCTGACATTATCGCATACCTCTAAAGTCCTCAAGAAGAACATCATGAAAGAGCCAGACAATAGTGGGCAGAAAAGCAAATGAATAAAGAGCTCCCAGGACAAATAATAAATCTCCAAATTGAGGAAGCACCATTGCAGCATGAATATTCAATCCTAGAAAGCGAGACTCAGCAGCCAAAGCTGAACCTTTAAATTCTGTGAACCTTATGAAGATCATTCAGTGCCCTTTCAGAAAAAAAAAAAAAAACTGTATGAGGAGGAAATGAGCTCCTCAGAAATAGAGAAGAAACTTCCTAACATTTACGGAAACATGAACTCCACATGTTAGATTTGCAACATCTGCAGGAAGATGGCCGATGACATGGGCAAGGAATTGGAAAAAAGTAGTTCCTACTATTGAAAGAGGATCACTTTCTATGCTGAAAGGGCTCAAGAAACCTGGGATGCAGTCAAGTAGACTGAGAGAAAGCTCAAGGAGCCAAGAAATGAAGATGAACGCAACAAGCAAATCCTGGCCGAGATGAGGTCCAAGTTCCAGCTTTTCCAGGTAGCCCTTTTCCTCCTGCTGCTCCTCCTATAACACACAGAAGCCCAGGCTTGTCAGGGTATCCCCTGAACCATCAGGCTGCTTAGAAAGGTGGGTCACGCAGTAAAAGCTTAAGATTCCAGGGTCACCTGCAGGTTTGACTCAGTTTCCACAGAAGCTGGGGCCCGGACACCCACAACCATGGCAGAACATCTCCACTGTTTTCTCTTTAATTTTGATTAATGTCTTTTTAGTTTAGCTACTGTTATTTAATTGATGTTACAATTTATCTTATTCAAGTAGAAAAGCATTATAACTTTAAGTTAGTATTTCAAAAAGGTCATTAAAAATAATGATAAAAATAAAGTTCATTTATATAAATAAACATGATAACACTCTGGTTGGATTATATTAAACTCTGGATATAACATCCGTTGGAATCATGCGATCTCATACAAAGCAATGCTATAGAAGGAATATGTCAGTTTCCAAGCCCATATGCCAGTGTACGTAATAAAGGTGAGGCTTCACTCTTTCATCATAGAGAGGGATAAAAACCTTCTGTTTTCTAAATTCTCCCAGTGTCTGGGCTGTGGCTCTAAGATGGACCAGCTGCCGCTGGAGCGGATGCTTTCCAGTTCCCAGTTCCAGGTGTGTGGTCTGAAAAGAGATTGATGACTTGGTGTAGGTATAGCCAGTTTCTTCCAGCAGGTACAAGGGAACGACAGCGGAACACAGCCAGAGCCAGCCCTCCCTCCTTGAGCATCTTCCTAGCCTGGCTCGGTCTTGAGGGAGATGCACAGTCCAGATGCACAGAAGGAAAAGGACGATAAGGACTCACTCAGCTCTGGCTGAGCCCTAGTGCTTGGTGAGGCAGTGAACCAACAGATGCAATCATCACAGCCTCCCTAGGAGGCCCGCATGGCGAGTCCCATTTTTCAGAAGAAGAAATGGAGGCCAGAAAATACATTGGAACCCAGAAACTGTGTGAGTGCAAGTCCAGCGGTCTTCCCATTATACCATGTTGCTTTCCTGGTACCTAGCCCAGTAGCTCACCATAATAGATGCTTCATTCATTCATTCATTCATTCACTCAACAAATAGTCATGGAGGGCATACTAATGTGCCTGTGGATATAGCAGTAAATGAGTTAGATAAAGGTTCTTGCCTTCCAAGTGATAAATAGATGTTTGTGTCCTATTCTAATGATAAATGTGTATTGAGTGAGGTTTGTACAAATGCAGGCCCGGCTGATAGCAATAATATTGTAGCCTCACCACCATCTCCTAACATTTGTGTTTCTGCCAGTTGTTTTCACCTCAACTGTAAACAAAACTCAAGACTCCCATCCAGCACCCAAGGGAAAAGCGGGAAGCTTGTGGCCCTGTCACAAATTCCCCAAATAAAGGGGAGGCTGGGGTGTGTGGGTTCACTCTCTCCTCATATTCCAGCGGGACTACAAGACTAGCTCCATGGCCTGTGCTGGGGGCTCTGGAAGTGCTTCTGTAGCCCTTCTGGCCAAGGACACTGAGGAAAGATGTAGTCTCAGTACCAGAGGGGGATCTCAGCCTGAAACTAGAGAGAAGGAGACTGTGTCTAACTCTACACGGGGTGCTTTAGTTGTTAAATGTTTGTATTCTGCGTCTGATCACACTCCAGAATCGTTTCCAGGAACCATGGGAATTGCAGATGGGAAGGACCTATGAGGTCATCCAGCCCAGCCGGCTGGCTGAGGATCTATCTCCCCACCACGCTTACGAAGTCCTTTCTCCACCTAGTTTAGATGTCCCAGAGGGCTGTGCTTCGCCCTGTCTCTCAGGAACCAATTCCAAAATCCACCCACAGTACATTTTTTAGACTAAAGATGTGAACTGGGTGGGGGTCTATTTTCAATTATCCAAAGCACTAAATGGAAGCCTGGTCTCGTGAAAATTTGCCGAGGACTCCTCTACTCTTGCTCTTCCCTTTGTTGTTGTCCACCCTGCTGGCTAACTCTCAGCTGGGAGGCCCCAGCCCTGTGGCCAAGGTTCAGAGCAAACAGGGACAGCAAGACCACTGCAGCTCAGCAGGGGGCACCATGGTCTCAGGATGGCCAGTCATCTTAACCACCTTGCAGCTAAACAAAGCTGTGTCTGAGCAGCCTGGCCGAAAGCTTATATCTAAATCCAGCCTGCCTACTTAACACCGAATGATGATTAGTCACCATTTCTGTTCACAAATATTTAGCAACAAGATGTTTGTTACAGTGTTATTTATGGTTGTGAAAAATTCCCAAACAATTTCTATGCCAAATGATAAAAGACTGGATAAATAAATCATGAATAACCCATATAGTATAAAGAATATTATAAAGCCATTAAAAATAATGATATGTTTTTATGATAGTATTAAGTGGAAAAGATTGTTTACAGAGTATGTGTAACACACTATAAGTCTCTATTTTTCTAAAATACATGCACAGAGAATAGAATTTTGACATAATTATCTTTCAGAAAAGAACTGACAGGTATTGTTTTCTTCCTAGCTACTTTTCAACCTTGTCTACAATAAATGTGTGCTACTCTTGCAATTAGATCTAGAAATGCTGCTTTAAAAGATTCAATTGCCCTTCCTTTTGAAATGCTGCATTTCCCACATCCATCATTAACTGATCCCCTATAATCAGAAGAAGAAATGAGAAGACAATTAACCCCTTTCTCCTCGTGGCTGCTGGGTAGCCAGGGGGTGAGTGGGTCTCTAGGAGGAATACTAAACTGATGACAACTGCAGGCTGTGACACAATCCCACAGCAGCACCAGTGTTCATTTACTAAATGGACTCTGGAAGCTTGAAAGGGTGGATGACCTTCCCACCGCAGAGAGCATTAGGACTAAGGCATTTCAGGCTCATCTGAGGAATCAAGAACACTGCCCAGTTTCTTTGAAATAGCATTATGTGTTTAGAGCTAGAAAAGACTTTATAAAGGCTCTGCCTGTAGCTTTTGTAATGTATTTTCTCTGTAAAGGGGAGACTGAGACCTGGAGGAGCCAAGTGTCTTATCCTTACACTTGCAAATGTTGATCAAGTCAGAACAGGATCCTGCAATCAAATCTAACTCCCTCTGTCTCCGTGATGTCCTGTCCCTCCTTTATTTGTCCTCCAAACTCTTGCTCATATTTCATGGCCTGGCCCAAGTATCACCTTCTTCATGAATTCTCCTTTACTCCCTAAGCAGAGTTGGGTTTGCCTCTTTTTTATCACTATCCCTTATACATAATACAATTGATGTATTTTCTGTACTATGTTGTCATTATTTTTATTTACTGTATTTATTTTTTATTAAGTGAGAGGCAAGGAGGCAGGCAGACAGACTTCCACATGTGCCCCAACCAGCAAGCCCCCTACAGGACAATGCTCTGCCCATTTGTGGCCTCTGCTCCAAGCTATTTTAGCGCCTGAGATGAGGCTCTGGAGCCATCCTCAGCTCCTGGGCCAACTTGCTCAAACCACTGAGCTATGGCTGAAGGAGGATAAGAGAGAAAGAGAAAAAGAAGGGGGAGGGGAGGCGTGGAGAAGCAGATGGTTGCTTTTCTTGTGTGCCCTGACTGGGATCGCACACCGGGCTGATGCTCTACCACTGAGCCAACTAGCCACGGCCATGTTGCCATTATTTGACCTTGAACCTGTCTCTATCTCTAAACTTGAGGACAAGAATTATCTCTTATCTTCATGTCTTGTGGCTAGTGTAAAGCAACCATTTCATAATAATCTTAAAGGTTTGAAAACCTTATAAAACTATAATCTGCCACTGTTTCTAAGAAGTAGGAAGTGGGAGAAGGGGTTACATGTTCTTGACCATAAGAGAGTGCCCCTGAATATCCTGGAGTGGCATATGCTGTGGGACAGGGGGTTGTATGACCTGGAGGCAGAAACCCCTTTCTTGTCACTAGAGGAAGATGGATGATATAAAATGTTGAAGTTTTCTCTTGGAGGACTGCTTGGAAGACAAGGCAATAGGAGTATGAAAGGGTGGATGAGTAGTCATGGCATCCATAGCTTTGGAGCAAAATACACTAGAATTTGAATCCTAAGTCTTAACCTTAGTGTGACCCTGGGCATGTAATTAAATTTCTTTGAGTCTCACTTTCCTCACCATATATTGATAGTTACTTCTCCCAGTTGTTGATATTATTCGAGATTGCACAGAGTAGGTACTTACAAAATATGGCTTCTGTTATTATATATTCTGGACTCCACAGACAAATCAGGGAACACATACATTGCTCACGGAGTGGTTACTCCAAGTGGAAGCCAAGATGAGAGGGTGCAAGAGAGACTCAACTGATCCCGCAGGGGAGAGGAGCCCAGGAGAGAATGCTGAGCCCCTTGAGTTCAGGTGAATGGGCTTCGTACAGTGAATTATTCTCCTCACTCTTCAAGAAATAGAGCAAAATATGGAAGTCTCCCTAGTGACATTCCCTAGAGTCCTCTTAGTGGCACTGGCCTGCTTTCAGCCACTCAGGAGGCTGAGACAGGAAGCAAGTGGTTTCTTTGAGGAAGTGACAGCAGCAGCAGAGTGACCGGAGAGCAGCATGATATCTGGACAAGTGCAGCAGCACTACACACCAGTGTGCACTAGAGTCCTGAAGGCCATGGCCACTGGCCTGGGGCACTGGGCTAGCCACAGAGAGGGAGAAAGTGACAGATTGTTTACATGAGGAATGACTCATAGTCAATACACTCCCACCAATTGCCCAGGATCAAGAGCTCCACATCAGCAAGGATGTCAGCAGTTTATGTTGGATCCACCTACCCCGTGTCAGACTGGCCCCATTTCACCATCAGTGGGGAGCAGGCCAAGGAAGATACTTGAGAGAAGAGGGATGAGCATCTCCTTTAGACAGGAGAGTAGACTGGCCTCCTTCCCTTTCCCTCTGGGTCCGTCCTGGCAGTGGGACTTCCCTCCTTCAGTTGCAGCTTGTACAGCATCTCTTTGGGGAAACCATCCCTGATGGGCATCAGGGTAAAGCTGTCCTTCCTAAACCCCTTCGATTACCCTTGTCTCTGCCAAGGGCATTGTAATAGTCTACTTGCCTATTTGTCCCACCTAGATTAAAAACACACATAGTTCATAATAGGCACCCAACAAATATCAACTGAATGAATAAATGAATGAATGGTGAAAGAACTTTGTCAGTTGAAAACCACCATTATTGTAGTATATGTTGTTATTTGGAATGTTGTAACACAGGGAGAAAACACCTGCTTTCTCATTTTATTTCTCTCCAGTCAGATGCATATACGTACACAGGTACCACGTGTACCCACCTGACCATAGGACAAAGAATTAATAATACTTCAATTAAATTAAACTCAGCAAGTATTTATCAGTCAGCTACTAACAGCCAAGCACATTTTTTAGCTGCTCATCAGTAAACAAAACAACATGAACTCTGATAAAATATAATAATTTCTTTGAAAACCTGCTATGTAGCCAGGGCAATTATCTCATACTTTAAGTTTGTATTTAGAGTTAGATTCTTTAAGATTCTGTTTTGATTCAGACATTTCCAGGAGAAGAAAATCATGGAATCTTGAAAGCAGTCCAATTGGGAGATGATTTGTCCTTCACTATAACAAAAACAGTGACTTTCTTTCTGAAGATGAAATTGATTGTAAAGATTCCCAGGAGGTGCCTCTTTGCAAAACCACTGGACATACCTTCTTGACTTTCAATGTCCTCCTCTGATGTGAGCATAAACAAATGGATTCTTTCTTTTTACTTGTATGTTTAACTTTTATTAAATGATGGCTGAGCTCATCTGGTTTCGTTTCCTTAACAATGGAAATACAGCTTCTATGCACATCATCTTGAGTTTCTCATTCAATGTTTAAAGAAGCAGATTGGATCTCATCTTTTCCCCTCCCCTGACTGAGACAGGGACACTCCGCATCTGTTGGCTGCCTTTCGATACAGCAGTCCATCTACTGTGATTACTAAATTGTTTTCAGTGAGCAGTTAGCTTTGTGTACAGATGGAAATTCTATTCCAAGCCTGCTGAATAAAGATGTAATCCAATCACTCATGGTTTACATGTACAGGATTAGTTGAAAAGGAAGGCAGGATTAAAGATTATAGATGTTTTGTGATCATTTTTATCCCTACTAAGAAAAATGATTCCAAAGTTTCTGTTTGGCTCTTGGCAAGTGAGCAGTGCCATCTCCCCATGTAGAGTCAAATCTTGAAGAATTTGTGGTTAGTACGTGTCCAGAGTGGGTCTAGTCCATGCATGGTAGAAGAACCCAAAGATAATGGTACAGCATCTGTTCTTAGAAAGGGAACCACACTAGCCCTGGCTGGTTGGCTCAGTGGTAGAGCGTCGGCCTGGCATGCGGGGCACCTGGGTTTGATTCCCGGCCAGGGCACATAGGAGAAGCGCCCATTTGCTTCTCCACCCCCGCCCCTTCCTCTCTGTCTCTCTCTTCCCCTCCCGCAGCCAAGGCTCCATTGGAGCAAAGATGGCCCCGGGCGCTGGGGATGGCTTCTTGGCCTCTGCCCCAGGCGCTAGAGTGGCTCTGGTTGCGGCAGAGTGACGCCCCGGAGGGGCAGAGCATCGCCCCCTGGTGGGCAGAGCTTCGTCCCTGGTGGGCGTGCCGGGTGGATCCCAGTCGGGCGCATGCGGGAGACTGTCTGACTGTCTCTCCCCGTTTCCAGCTTTCAGAAAAATACAAAAAAAAAGAAAAAAAGAAAAAAAAAAAAAGAAAGGGAACCACACTTTTATTGAGGAAACCAAAATTCAATAGTTGAATAATTAGATGTCAAAAGACATATGAAGCTAAGTGTATGTATTTAGAGAGATGAAAGAAGTAGCAATCTCTGGGTGGAGGCAACACATAGATGACTTCACAGGGCAGATGGGAGTGGAAGATGGAAAGATTTGGATGAGAGTGAGCTTCAAAAGGAGGACAAGTAAGAGTATTTAGTCTGAAGAGTTGTCTGACATCAGTAGAGTAAGAAAATCATCCAGGCTGCCATCTATGGATCCTGTGCAAAAAGACTCAGAAATAAGTTTTAAAAAGAAAGTAGAAGTCAAACTGTGGATGTTACTAAATGCTGGGCTGAGAAGTTCAGATTTCAGCTGCTGTAATATAAAAAGCCATTGTTGAGTCATGAATGGAAGAGCAATATAATGAAAGTGGCTCTAGAAATATTCATTAGGCAGAAGCCTTCACAACGGACTAGAAAAGACAGTGGAGATTTAAAATAAAATTCAGTGAAACAGAAGAGCTGTTGGCAAGTTCAGTTAGAGTCACAGCATTGTGATATGCATGAGGAGTTGACACATTTAAAAAATTGTGAAGAAACAAGGATTTAAAATTAAGATTGATCAGGGATGTGACAGGGGAGAATAATACATAATTCTAGAAGAGCAAACAACAAAGTCCAAAAATAGAGTACTTGCAATGTTTATAACGTAGTCTCAGTAAAGTTACAAAATAAACCGAAAAATAAAATTTATAAATCAGCAATAAAATAGAAAACAAATTAGAAAAATGGGCAAAGAATATAAACATGAAAATTTTCAAAGAAATTTGAAAGGCTATTTAATATATGATGCCATATTTAATCACATGAAGGAATGCAAATAAAGGCAGTAGCTCGATACTATTTGCCTATTGATTTGGGTAAAAATAATAATTTTTCAATGATAATACTTAGTTTTTGCAAGGAACACACTGCTCATGAGAGGGTAAATTGGTGGACTCCCTCTGAAGAGCAAAACAAAAATCTAACAAATGCACATACTCATCGGGAGCTCAGGTTTCCTGCTTCTCATGAGTCATGCCTCCTGTATGCACATCAAAGTCTTACTCGTGGGCGGTATAATTAAAAATAAGCTAAGTGTTCAATAATATGACGAGGGATTTGTAAGTATGGAATATTGTGTGTACATTAAAATCAATGAAGAAAAATCTTTAATACACGGGAAAATGTGCATAACATATAGCGAAGGAAAGATTATAAACAGCTTATACAGTATGTTCCTAATTTTTTAAAAATCTGAATATATAAATCAAATACAACATGTAGACTGGATCACATCTCAAACAATCTAACAGTAAAACATGACATTTCAGAGACAGTCAGAGAAACCCCATCATGGACAAAGTATTAGAAAAAAAAACACAAATATTTACTATTAGTTTAGTTAGGTGTTGTAATGACATTTTGGTTAGCTTTTTCGAAAGTTTTCAGTGTTGGAGATGCAAACTGAATTGGGGAAGGGTAAAATTATGATACTTGGAATTTGCTTTACAATACTTAAAAATAAAGTAAGGGAGTTAAATAAAACAAGAACGACAAATGTTGATAATTACTAATTATAGAGATCTATTTTGAAAATTCCCATAATAAAAATGTTAATTAACAAAGGAAGGCAGAGTTTAACAAAACTTTTTAAATAGTGTATTAGTATGCAAAGAAAAGGTGGAAATAGTGTATACCAAAACAGTTACCATAATTATTGTTAGAGAACTGATTTTAATTTTCTTGTTTTGTTTATAAATATATTTTTCAAATCTCTACAATAAACATTTAACACTTTTATAATTAAAAAATAACTCTAAGGTGATGAAATATATGAAGGATGTAAACTAGACTTTTGGAGGTGAGCACTCAGTAAAGTGAATGGATATTGAATGCTAATATTGTACCCCGGAAGTTTACACAATGCTAACCAATGCTATCTCCATTTTAAAAACGCTCTAAATGCTCTCTTTTAAGCTTCTTTGACTATGACTTGAGAGAAGTGAAGGAAATGGTGACATCAATAGTTGAAATGAAAAAGATGAGGACCAGAGAGGGTTTGGGAGAGAAACATACTCAAAATAGGACCTACAGAAGTGGCAGTGACTGGGTGACGCCTAGATAAAGAGCTCTGAACTCAACTGGAAAAGGGAGTTGAGACGATGAAAGGGTTAGGGAAGGCGGGGGCGCCAGAGGCTAAAACTTAGAAGCGCATCGATATTATACGCTGCAGCTTTGCAAATTTACCTTGAGAATAAGGGTTTTGAAAATTGAAGGTAGCTTTTTTTCCTCTTGTTCATTTATTCTCTATGGTCCAGGTACTATTCTAGGTGCTGGGAGCACAGTGGCGACATGGAGAGGCTTATGTAAACTAGTAGCAGAGATATTAAACCCAAAACTACACAAGTAGTCAATTGTGATAACTATTATAAAGGAGGAGCACCAGGAACCATGAGAGCCTGTAACAGCAGCACTTGACCCAGTTGTCAGGTGTCCTGGGAAACTTTCCTGAGAAAGTTTTGTTTCCGAAGGAGAAAGAGGAGTTCGGCAAAGAATGGCCAGGAGTATTCAGATCAAAGGACGTGCTCACTCCAAGGTATTGATACGGGGGGGGGGGGTAGGGGGGCATATTTGAATGACAAAGAGAAAGCCAGTGTGTCAGGAGCAGAAATTGAGGGACAAGGGGGCATAAGATGAAACTGAGGAGGGAGCCATGTTAAGGATCATTAAAATTATTACCTTGTTTTATGCTAAGCATGCTGGGAGATTATTAAATGAGTTCAGGTAGAGGGTGGTCACAGCAGTGCATGCGTCTGAAGAGAGGCCATGCCAAGAGAATCCACTGAACGGTCAAGGTGGAGAAGGGAAATGCTCTGACCTGAGCTGGTGCCACTGGAGGTGGAGAGAAGTGAGTCAAGAGATTTCAAATTTCTCAAAGGAGTAGATGACCTAGCATAGGGAACTGAGAAGCACCCAGAGAAGTAGGAGGAAGGTGAGGAAACCAGAATCAAGGAACACATGTTTTTCTGAAAGAAGGGAGTGGTCAAATAGGTTGGATGCTAGTAAATGGTGTACACTGGATTTATCAAGATCCAAGTCACTGGTGCCATTGTGGAGGCAGTTTGGGTTGAGAGGTGAGGTGGACCTGAGATTAGGGAGGCCAAGAATTGACCTGGGTCAGGATGGGAGCCAGGATGAAGACAGTACACATGCATAGATGTTGAAGTGTTTCCAGGAGAAGGAGAGATGAATGGGGGAGATTTTTAGACATGGGAGAAATTTGAACTTGTATATAGGAATAGTGCTGGTAAGAAAGGAGGTTGAAAACTAGGAGCAATGATAGTGTGTTTTTCAGAGGTAAGAGGAGTTGGAATTCAGAGCATAGTGAGGAACTGTCCACAGGAAGCACACTTCCCTTGACAGGAGTCAAGATGGTGACAGATTTGGATAGTTTTGTAGATCTGCTGGCAAGAATTTGAGGGATTTCCTTTTTGATTCCTTTTGGTTTCTTGAGAAGTGAAGGAATGGTTATGTTTGATGTTTGGTGTGTGTGCATGTTTGCTAAAAGGCTACAAGAGAAGGTTTGAAATAATCATTGCAAAGAGTGGGGGAGAAAACCAACTAGGGAAGTAAAAAAAATAGTTACAGGAAATGCTGAGTCAAAGTCAAGTTTGACTGAGTTCCAAATGTGGCCAAATGACAAGAAAAGAGGACATCCACTTCTAAAGTCATGACAGTAGAGTAGCCAGAGCTGCTGGTGGGTCGCTAAGGTCAGTGCTGGAAGCTGAAAAAGCAGAATAATGATGACAAGAGTGATGATAACAGTGCTCTTAGAGGGTTACCATGTATGCCAGGCACTATGAGTACATACATGCATTAACTCATTTAATACTAACAACAACCCTGTGGAGTAGGTACTATTATTTCACTTTCATCACCCAGAAAATGGAAAGAGTTATGCACCTTGACCATGGTCACACAGCCTGCAAGTAGAAGCCTTGCTAAGAATTCACACCCACCATATTCTGCTGCTTTACATGAGGTTAGAAGGCTGCAAGAAGCCTGTAGGACACCTGAGATGAGTTTCTTTGTTTCTTTCCTTTCCTCCAAATGCTCACACTAAACCTCTCCATCACTAGAATTAGCCAACCCAGGTCTCTGTTCCTTGCAACCCAATGAAGCAGTGTAGTTTTCCCTTAATTTATCCTGGTTCTGTCAAATGCTACTACTGCCACATTCTGCACATGGAAAAGAAGACAGTGGATACTTGATATTTTATCTACTTAAGTTAAACAAATTCAGTCAATTTTTGTCTTAAACTAACAAGTAATCAACTAACGTATAAACTATCAGTTTACACACTTGAACTCAGGAGTTGGACGTATTCTGAATCTAGTCATTGACTTGTAACAGTGAAATCAATTGATGAATAAGTTTCCTAAATATGGGCAACTTGGTCATGCCAATGGTAAGGATGGTGAACTATCCCAAGAAATAGAATCTAACGAATACCTAAGGTAGTTGGAGGCGGGGGGGGGGCAACTTGAGACATAAAATTTCCCTAGACCCTGATTTCTGAATTTTAAAAGCTCAAAAGGGCAAAGCATATCATGCAAGGTTCTATATGAACAGACCCTTATAGGTGAGAGGAACCATCTAACACCAGCCAAACCCAGACTCTTTCAAGAGGTAAAGCAGGGATCATTTGTAATTATACTAGGAAAATAGATGAAAACCCAGATTGCCATGTGCTACCCGGAATGTATGGTCTCACCACTATGTTCATCTTATGCCACCCACCTGGCTGAGATACTTCATTCCCTAAATTCACCATGATTTGTCAAGTATGTGAAAGTCTAACCAAGCCTCACCCACCACATTCCAACCTGGAAACTCATTTTTCAACACATAGTTTAGAAACAACTGCCTCTGTGAAGTCCATAACTCAGGGTCAGAAAGCCAGTTGGAAAAGTGATTAAAGCTCAGGATATTGTATCCGTATTGCACTGTGGGTTCAAATCTCAGCTCCACCACCCACATGCTATGTGTCCTTGCACAAGTCGCTCAAGCTCTCTATGTCTTGCTCCCTTATCTGTAGTGGAGATAATAGTGCCTTCTTCATAGAGTGATAATGAAGACTAAGTTCCTAAGATAGTTTGGGGGGATGTGCATTGCACATGATCTTGACAAACCTGTGGACACAGATGTGCACGTGTTCACACATGTTTGCACACCTGAAGCCCATCTGTAAGGCATATATTTTTCTCCTTTGAGGAAAGCCAAATAAAACAGAAACTGTCAAGTGGTATGCTAAATGCCAAAGAGTTCATAGATCGTTTTGTCTATAATAGCCCTTAGTTTTTATTATAGTGATTTTGACATCATCTTAATAAATACAACATGTTAGAATTTCTGAGTTTCCTTCCAGGGCTCAAATAATTCTGTAACTTATCCCACGTAGGCTTCTTGCTGGCAGGAATGTGGGACAGCTTCAAAATGCCTTTTATGAATAAGGAGAATAGGCTTCTATCCATGTGATGCTATTTCAGAGTTCAGTAACATTTATTTTACCTAAGACCTGCCTTATTAAAGTGCTAGTACTCCTGAGATAAGTAACTGATCTTTTCTATCTGCAGTTATTTTCTCCTTTAGTGAGAAGGCATTTAAAATCCTTTATGAGTAAAGGCATGAGAGAAGACATGGATATTCCTAAGGGTTGGAAACAGGAAATGCAAAGGTAAGGACAGGGCATGGAAATTTCAGCAAGACTGCAGATAAATTCTGTGCACATCACACTTTAACTCCAAGCTAACACTCTTGCCGAGGAACTAATGCTACATGTTCCAGTTAAAGCTAAGCTTTCAGCCAAAAATCGTCTAGAGAACCACTCCAGCCCCCAACCTATATCCCTAAAACACACACACACACACACACACACACACACACACACGCACACACACACACACACACATACACGCACATAACTCACTTCAGTGTCATCTGCCTGCCTAAACTCTAGATTTACAGTAACTTTTGTGGTTGTTGTATAGTTATTTTCTGGCTGTCATTTTGAGGCTTTTTACCCCTACAGATTTTAATTGAATGTTCCAGAGGGGAGATATTTCTAGCATTTAGTTTTGAACTTTTGCTTCATATTGTGACCAATTAAAATATGACTAACCACAGAATACATTTTTCTTTTTCTTCAAGCATCGCCCCCAACAGAGAGAATGGAGCTCAAACGCCATATTATTATTTTCCATGCTGTTTTGACTTAAATAAGAGAAAAGTTTTCTGTAAAGTTCTTTGAAAACTTTTTGACAGACCCAGTTGGTTTTATTTCCCCCATTCCATGAATAAATTGGGCAGAATTCTTCTATAGTCTGTTTTCTTTCCAATCCTCAAGTCCAACCTCCTTATGTAATAGAAAGCAGTGATCGTGGCTGCATGACCGAGAGCCAAGCTATGGCGGATGACTTTAAAGACAATACCAATATACAGACGGAGGGTGCAAATCCATCGGAACCCAGCCCTGCCAACAGCCCTCCACATCTGTTCTCTTGTGGTTTCTTTCCTCTTTCCCACAAATCTTTGACACATTCCTCAGGCTCCCAGCCTTTCTCAGTGAAGAGCCTTGCTCTCTACCCCACAAAGAAAATAGAGCACATTATTGATGAAGAGCCTAAGACTGGCCTCTCCACATATGAAATACACACATAGCAGCACCCTTAAGTCAGTGGTGGGATGCAAGTAATTTAACAACTAGTTCTCTGCCCTAATGACTGTTCTAAGTATAAAAAGCATTACATCAAAAGGTAGTTTAGTATTTCATGCATTTATTACTTAAATAAGAACAATAAAAGAAGTACACAAAACTAGATTATGTTACAAGAAAGAGTTTTAAAATTTTAATGAAAAAGTATTAAATAATACCTGACAAAAAAAAACCCAGTCAAACTGTTATTTAAGATATTTCCATATTGCTTCTTTTTTTTTTTCTTTTTTTTTTTTTTTTTTTTGTATTTTTTCCAAAGCTGGAAATGGGGAGGCAGGCAGACAGACTCTTGCATGCACCCGACCGGGATCCACCCAGCATGCCCACCAGGGGGCGATGCTCTGCCCATCTGGGGCGTTGCTCTGTTGCAACCAGAGCCATTCTAGCTCCTGAGGCAGAGGCCATGGAGCCATCCTCAGCGCCCGGGCCAACTTTGCTCCAATGGAGCCTTGGCTGCGGGAAGGGAAGAGAGAGACAGAGAGGAAGGAGACGGGGAGGGGTGGAGAAGCAGATGGGAGCTTCTCCTGTTTGCCCTGCCCGGGAATCAAATCCGGGACTCCTGCACGCCAAGCCGACGCTCTACAACTGAGCCAACCAGTCAGGGCCTCCATATTGCTTCTTGATTGGTGTCCTCATTTGCAATTTTTTTCACCTATGGACAGAATGACCATTACTACAAATGTTTAGAATATGCTGTTGCACAGATGAATGTTAAAAAAGAGTAAGGAATATAAATTTGTGATTTCTACATTGGGTGGCTGCCCAGGCACCCACTTTAGAGAGAACCCTGATTACAAGTGCCATTTTAACAACCAGTTCACCGAACTCAATAAAAAATTAGATATTGGTTCTGCCAAACCCGTGCAAAGTGGCTGAATCCCTCCACTGTCTTGCTTCCTTCTGGACCTCGTCTTCAGGAATACCTCCTCCTCCTATGCAGTTGATTTCTTTCCTTTTTCCCTTCTCTGGCACTTGTCTAAACATTATTTCCCCTTTGACTCATGCATTTTTATTCTCCCCTTCTTTACCATATCTTATACTGGAAATATGTATATATGCACAATGACTTCCTGTTCTGACATACCTTCCTACAAACCGTCACTCCTCTTCATTGCTCTAGCTTTCTCTTCTGCTACTGGATTTCTGGAAAGAATAGTCCATGTTCTTCACTACTACCTTTTCAGCTTTGTTCACATGTTGACCCTCTGAAATTTGGATACCTTTATTCATTCTATTGATGGTGCAATAAGGATTTAGAAGTTCAGACAAACATCAGGGAAGGCCTATGGATTCAGGCAAGAACTTTGATAATAGAATCAATGTAGTAAATGAAAACAAAAATCGACGCTTAAAACTTAGCTGCCCTCTTCTGGGAAAAAGGTAGCATTTTGGCAGTTTCCTGAGTCAAAACTAGAATGGAAATGCCTAGACCCAGAGATGGCACAAAACAGTACATCTTTGTGGAGGAGAGGCAGTGGGGAGACTCATTGTCCACACCTGACCTTGCTTGACATTGACCCCATGGGAGATCATAAGAACAGAGAATGGACATGTTGCCTTCCTGCAGGGAGTATGGAGCCAGCTGGGAGAGAACTGGACACAGAGAACCAACAGGACATCCCACTCTTTGCTTCTCTGGGCCTGCGGGTTTGTGTAATTGTCTAAGTATACAAAGAAGAAACAGAGGTCTCTACTCTGGATGTTCCTGCCCATTCTTCCTGATCTGATTTTCCTTCCTGTGTGTTATTTAGTTTGCTCCTCTCTTCATTCAAGAGAGCAAGAGCGGTTTTCTCTGCACAACGTTCCCTGCATCATTTACCACTGGCAATGACATCTCTCCCCTGCTGGGTCAAGTTCCTAAAATAAATGACCCTCTCCTCAAGGTCTGAAAAGAGATATCTTCTTTGTAGTCAAAAAGGCGAAAGGGTAAGACAACAACCTCTCTCTGTTTCCTCATCAGCTGACGCCTCTCCCCCTTGTCCCGCGCGCAAGCCTCCGTGCGGCAGGACCAGAGGAGTAAAGCTTCCACGTGAGGTCTCAGCCTCTGCCCTGGGAATGCCAACCGGTATCCGGCAACGCTGGGTCTGATGCAGATGGCAAGTGAGCTGAGACTATTTGTTTGTTTCATGTGAACCATGAAACAACCAACAGATGGCCATTGGATTTGTAGAAGGTGAGATGTAGATTTGTGGTCACTACTGACAGCCTAGATTTGAACCTCTGACCTCCCGGTAAGGGTTTTATGTTGCCATTATAACACCTAAAGGGTCTAAGGACTCTCAAAATCCTTACTTTCTAAGTTAACACTTTGTAGTTAGCCACTGAGCAAGAATAAAAAAGAAAAGAAATGAATTGAACACCTGACGTCCTTAAGGGGAAGAGGAAAACTAGGGGAGAAAAAACTTGGTCTTACACGCCTCAGCGGATGAGCTGTTGCTTTTTAAAGCAGGTGCCGTTTGAAAAGTGGATGCCTTGTGCCACTGCTCTGTGGGCTGCTGGGAACACCTGCCTTGGCCTTAGCTCTGCTTCGCTGGTTGTCCTCATTTGCTTGCTCAACAACTGAGGGTGTTTATACCTTTGTAACAAAGCCTCTTTCCTGAACAGAACCATGATAATGAAAGGTAATTCTCTTATTCCAAAAACACTCTCAAAAGCTGAATTCCCCGGCTTCATTAACTCACTCTACCCAGTTCTGAGATTGAGGATGAATATGATTGTGCCCATTTTACAGATGGAGGTGGTGAGAAGTTCAAAGGCTTGATGCCAACTTTGTTTTCCATTATTCAAGAGATAGAGTCTTAGCAGTTAGACAAGCCTCAGGTGTATCTTGAAATTTTGTCATTTACAAACCCTGTAACCTTTGGAAAGTTATTAATTCTAAGTTTTAGTTTCTTCTTCTGCAAATACAGATAATACTAGAAAGTCTGTGGAAGTGAATGAAATAAGGCACATAAAGATCATTGCATAGTGCTCAGGCATCCAGGAGCTATAGTACACAACTCCATGTGACCCCACCCACACTGCGGGGCCAGTCACACAAAGCAATGTGAACGATTCCCTCTAGAGTTGTGCCACCATCGGCCATGCCAGCCACAGTCTGACATATAACACCTGCTCTATAAGTATTGGCTGTCATTAATAGTTTGGAAGTTTTTGCGTCTTTTTCTGGCAGCAGGAGAGTAGATGGGTCAGAACAACCCTCACGCTGACTATAAGACACATGTGAAAAGAAATATCAGGTTAAGGACATTGGAAAGGTACCAAGGCAGTGAGAAATCACTCTGTCAAGATCCCAGAGATAAAGGAAGTCTGTTTAAAGCTACTTTTACCCCAGAAAGGCGGTTCTCAAAGTGTGAGCACTGGGCAAACAGTAGTACCTGGGACCTTGCTAGAAATGCCCGTTCTCAGGCTCCAGCCTACATCTGCTGGCTCAGAGAGTGCCAATTAAATCTCTTTTTCTATGTCTAAAACGCCTGATCTCTGACTCCACAAATCCAAAACCAAACTTGTCATCTTTCTTTTTAAATCTGGTCTTCTTCAAGGTTTTTTTCTCTCTCAGTAAATGCCTACCACCATCCATCTAGTTACACAAGCTATAAACCTGGATGCCATCCTTGATACCTGCATTTTCCTCATCATTCCCATGGCTAAATTTTGTCAATTTTACCTTCTAAATATCTCTGCAGTGTGTCTCCTTCCCTCTGCCTCTTTCACTGCCACCCTGGTCTCAGCAGCTACCATCATCTGTCTGTGTCTTGCCAAGCTGACTGCTTTTCCATGGTTCTTAAGATAAAGACCAAACTCCCTACTTAAACGTGGCTTTCAAGGTTCTGCATGACTTGGTCCCTACATAGCTCTCCAACCTCATCTGCAATATCACTGCATCTCCTTCCCCTCACTTCACTCCGGACTCTTTTAATTCCCTTGTTCTCACCATGCCCCTTCCTGTCCTAAAGCTTTGAAGGTGCCTAGAATATTTTTCCTTGTCCCCTTCAACTAGTTAATGCCAATTCAGATTAAGCATTCTTTTCCCAGAGAGGCCTTTGTTGATCTCTCCAATTAAATAAAATCCCCTTATCTGTTTTCATGTAAGTGACCTTCTGTCCCTTTTTTAGTAGCACTCAGAATAGTCTAACTTTATATTTGATGTTTTATTATACGAATCATGCCTGTTTTTGCTGACTATGGTGTATTCAGCACATGTTTATAACATATAGAGTAGATATTTGAAAAATATTTACTGAATAAATGCATAAATGATTGAGAGAAATTATTATTATTATTCCTTAAATGAGAAGATTGATATTTTGACATTCAAGTAAGAAGCATTCAAGAATCCACACTTGTGGCTCTAAGTCAGCATTTGAAGTCACCAATTAATAATACACTGCTTTTCCCTTCCTATGTTTGAGAAGTAGACACAGGAGAGAGACTGATGGAGACCAAAATATCAACTTAATTACTAATAAAACTGAATTGGAGAGCCATGCTTGACCAACAGACACAGTTGGGCTTCCTAATACATCCCCTTGGATTTTAACTTGTCCATTCAAACTCCTGGCATCACCTATGAGGGGCAGCTCAACACCTGTGAAGCTTACTGAGTAGATTAGCACAGGTATTTATATCCAGAGGTCAAGCTGTTTCACCAGAGCCTGAGAGGCCAGGGATAAGCTGGGCAGAATACGCCTGAAAACTGCTTCTAAACTTTCTTATCAGGTAACTCACTGTTTTCATGAAAAGGAACGAGTGAGTAGAAAGAAAGGCCAGGAAGTTGCTGTGGCAGAAGTTTTGTCAAAGCAACATAAAGACAAGGAAACAGAGGTTTCCAACAAATAGTGAGTAAAATTTATATGCTGGGACCTTATGTACCTTTTTTTCCCCGTTAGAGAATTAATGCACTCTTCCTACTGTTTCCTTTGATTTTCCTAACTCAGCTGTCCAATTGTTTAATTGGTTATCATGGTTATGAATTAACACTTTAAAGTTTGTCATTAAAAGCGTATATTTTCCTCAATTATGGAGTATATCTCTATGAATATGCATGTGATGCTAATTTCCTGAAGATTTTTTTTAACTGAAAGATCACAACATTTGCTCCTGAACTAGCTAGCTCAAAATATTTGAGTAGATACACAATGTTCGTGTACTGTTTAGGATTCTGGAAGATAAGAATATGGTTTGCAAGTTCAGAATATTTTCAGCTGCAAGGAATAGAATATTCAACTAATAGTGGCTTAAGGAATATAAATAATTATCTCACATACAGGAAGTTGAGAGGTAATATTCAATATGTTGACTTTTTATTCTCAGGCTTGGTGCCTTATGGCTGCAAAATGGTTGATTTAGGCAGAAAGAGGTGAAAGGTTAAGCATCAATGAGCTGTCTTTCAAACACTGTGCCCTTTATCCAGGAGACAAAAGAACCCTGCTCAGAGATGTCCGGCATGTTTACCAGTACCGTCTCACAGGGCCAATCTTGACTAAAATGGAAGTTGAGAAATGGGAGTATGAGTGTTCTGATTAGCTTAGATTTAAGATTAAACTACTATGGCTGGGCACATCACTGTACTGAATAAAATAGGTGTTTCATCAGTAAGGAAGGAGGAACACATTGGGTGGACAGCTAACAATGTTTACCACAGTATGACTGACTCAAACCCACTCCTGAAGTCCTTCACTATACAGTAACAAGCATCATTAATTTTGCTGGTAGCAAGAAATAAGGAAAAGAATCGAGTCAAGTCCTAGACCTATAAGTAATAAGCTCATTTTGCATTTGCTCAATCTCCATTGGTTGTGAAAACGTCTCAGGGAAATAAGGATTATAGACTATCCAGGGGTAGGGAGGAGTGACGGCTGAGGAAGTCAAGACTGACTAGAAGAGTCCACATGATTGAAGAGAGCCTTCAGTGGTAGGTTAGGAGGGAAATTAACGCAGCAGAGCAGAGAACTCCGGGTGGACAGCAGAGAGAGGGGTGCAGCGGTAGAACTGTGCGAGGAACAGCTTCATGGGGGAATGAATTCTCACTGGTGAGTGGAAGGGACAGGGGACGCTGGGGCCGGAGGCAGAGGGTCACAATGCTTGGCCGGCACTGGGTATTTCCTGGGTAGAGAGGAGCCACAGGCAGTTTTATGAGCGGAGAAATGGCTTGATGAAAGCAGGATTTCGGAAAGATTATTTGATGGCAGGAAACAGAACAGACTAGAGAGAGAGAGACAAGTTGAGAGGCTACATATAGCAATACCCATGAGGAGATGGGGGCCTCAGTAAGAGCATTATCATTGGCAATACACCCGGAGTAGAAAAGGTGGGTCTAAGAGACATTTTAACCTCATTTCAGGATATCCTCTAACAGAAAACAATAGAGGCAATAACAAGAACACAGACCTCCGTAAGCGGCAGGAGCTACGTGTTTAATCATCACGCTCCTCATTGCAAGTTCCCACCTGAAAAAAAAAAGTTAATTTTAAATAATAAAAGGAAGCATTACAGTAGTAATTTTTTTAAAATCTCAAATCATTGTTATTCTAGTTAGTTACTCATGGCCTGGTTTCACAGAACTGGGCTTCAGGCATTCCAGGATTTAGAAATTATTACTGGAAAAGCCAAGACTCCTCCAGTTTCACCACTCAAAGGACATCTGTGTTCCCCACCCACAAGGGTGTAGTTAGCATAAGGGACAAGGAGAGAAAGCAGGCCAAGGCTTTGCCTGGGGGGCCTGTACAGATTCATGGAGCAGCCAGAGCTCGCAGGGAACTTGAGGAGCCTCACACCTCCCCTGTCTTTGGTTCCATCTCGAAAAAGCGTAAGAAAGTATGGCCCTTTCAACCAAAAGGGTGATCAGTGCCCAAAGATACACAACAGAAGCAACACTCCCAAAAAGCGTAATGCCTTCAAGGCACTGTTAATTGGATGTTCTGTCACTTGCAGCCCAAAGCATTCTTAATGCAAGAGCCTCTCTGCCTGACCAGGTGGTGGCGCAGTGGATAGAGCTGGGACGTGGAGGACCCGGGTTCAAGACTCTGAGGTCGCCGGTTTGAGCGTGGGCTTATCGGGTTTGAGCAAGGCTCACCAGCTTGAGCCCAAGGTCGCTGGCTAGAGCAAGGGGTCACTTGGTCTGCTGTAACCCCCTCCCCAGTCAAGGCACATATGAGAAATCAATCACTGGACAACTAAGGAACCACAACGAAGAATTGATGTTTCTCATCTCCCTCCCTTCTTGTCTGTCTGTTCCTATCTGTCCCTCTCTGACTCTCTCTGTCTCTGAAACAAAACAAAACAAAACAAAAAGAGCCTTTGCTCTCTCCCACTGAAGTCACACCAGAGCTCTAGGGGACCTGGAATGCAGGCCACTCTCCTGAGAGGTAAATACATAAGTAATTAATTACAGACCCCTTCCCTGTCCCCATTACAGGGTATTGAGCAAACTACGGGGCGTGGAGCCAGACTGCTGTCTTCAGGTTGTCACTCTGCCACTTACCGCTCAGGGATCGGAGGTTTCTTTACGCCAGAGTCTTCTCATCTGTAAAATGAGAATAGTTTGTACTCCATCGCTATGTTTTAAGGACTCAATGAGATCGTGACTATAAAGTACTTAGCTCAATGCCTGGTACAAGGTTAGCACCCAATAAAAGTTAAGCACTGTATTTTCACAGATGAGGAAACAATAATCCAAAAAACGGCTAGGAAATTTGCCCAAGGTCACACAAATAAATGCTGCACATGCTTATTTTCACAGATACATCAGTTCTGAGCAGCATGGCAACAAGTCAGCCAGTATTTACGAAGTGACCATGAGGTGTGAGTTCTGAAATAAACATTCGGAATTGACGCTCAAGGATGAGGCCAGTGTCTGCTTGAGCAGAATTTACTATCTGACAAGGATGTTTATTGTGTCATGGTCAGCTGGTCCGCACACAAGCCTGGCCTTAAAGATAAAGAGCCTGAAGTCTCTGTAGTACTGTTTGAAGGGTCCTGGGAAGGCCACTCTCACAGTGCACATCAACTGACAGCAGGAATAGACTCAACACAGCAGCTTCGTATTGGCCTGAGTTCTGTCTTCCTACAGAACAGTCTCACCAAATCAACCGTCTTTCTCCCCCTTCCTTTGCCATTCCTCTACAGTTAAAATAGTTTCCCCTTAGGCTTTTAACTGATGCCTGAAACATCTCCAGGTAGTGCTAGTCCCATGAGTGGGACTTCTTATCACCCAGTAATCCTTAAAATTACAAATACCTCTGTCACTAAAATGGCTGATGTCAATGATGTATAGTTTTAATAAATAAGTGTGTGTGTGTGTGTGTGTGTGTGTGTATTTTTATGTCAAGTGAATTTTCTTAAAGGGGAGACAGAGGTTCTCCCTCTGGGGCAGCTAAGATAGTTCAGTTCTTAGGACAATGGCAACACTAATCCCGAGCAGAAGGAAGAAGCAGGAGGCAGTAGGGCTGGAAGACCCCGTGTGGGGTCTGGCCAGCGCTCACATGCCCCGCCGTGGGACTCGAGCCTCTGCCTCTCTCCATGAACCTTTCTCTTTGCTCGACAGCTGCCACAGGTTCTGTTCCTTGGGGCACACACCACACAGCCAAGATGCAGAGCAGGATACAATCCTCCCAGAAGCCATCTTTTTTGCAAACTTGAACACAAGGAACACAAGCACAAGGCCCCATTTATCCAAAAAGTTCTACCAATCACACAGTGAGAACTGAACGGGGATCCCAAACTTCACTGTGTGCGGATAACATACAAGTCTCAGAACTTTGCAAGATTCTTCTGGGCTATGGCTCCCAATCTCTTCTAGTTTTTGTTTTCTTTCTGGTAGGTGAGTCCATCAAGCAAACCTTCCCCTTTTGGCATGGCTTGAGCAAGCAAAGAGGGTGTCTCCTCTTCCACAATGGCCCCGAGTGGAAGCAGCCGGTCTGAGACTAGAGTCAGGGCAACGGCAGCTCTGCTTGTGGTCACCTTAGAGACATAGATAACAAGGGCCAATTCCTGGCCGCCTGGCTCCAAGGTCCATAGCCAGAGCCCTGAAAAGTGAATTCACATATAGTTTTCCATGACACCTCAATGACTTTTTAAAAATATTTCTCCTCCCCAAAGAAATTAAATCTCTGAGCACAATTCTTTAACATAGCTTTAAAATTTTCTACTGATGGACTTTCTATAAATGTGGTCTACCTTGAGGGAAAGATTCACGCTGGCCCCGGGACCTGTCTGATTGGTGATCTATTCCACTAACACGAAGATCAGCTCTCATAGGTGCCTCCGAAGGGCATAAAATGTCTTCCAGCCATCATCTAGGTGGATTTTACCAAAGGGCAACCCACCAAACAACTTGACTAGAGAAAAAGAGTCACAGTGGAGACACAAGAGAAGCACCTGTTCCTACCTCTTGGGGAAGCAATCACCTGGTTGGCGGCCGAGAAGTGATACATGCCAGCCCTTCCTTTCAATGGCTATGTCATGGTCGGAAACACGAGCTTCCACTGAGCCTGTCTCCAGGTTGCCAAAAGCCTGCACCTGACAAGCAACCAGGGAGAGTCCTTCCGACAGACAAGGAGAGTCTGCATCTGAGAAAAAGTCCTGGCCCAGCAAGTCCTTTGAGAACAAGGACCCGGTAAACTGTTTCTGCCTCGGAAAGACAGGATAGACAGTCTGGTCCCACAGGCTTCCCTGTAGCGTCTCAAGGTCTCCCACCATCCTAATTCTGCACTTGCCTCTGCCAGCGCTGGCTCTGTAGGAAAAAAAAAAATTGCTTTTGAGAAAAATGGGCACAATAAAATCAGAATGTATACTTTTAAGAAGAGTCCCCCAGCTAAAGATTGCTAAAGTTGCAAATATCTCGCCCTTAAACCCAGAGGATATTTGTACTGTGGCTAAGGATCAAGGCTGATCATCACTAAGTGATCATCCCTGACAAATCAACATGCGACATTAGCCAAAACAGCTATTGGATGTTAAAAGAAACTCAAAAAGCCCTGGAAACAGCCACTTGATGAGCAAACAGTTTAATTTAGAGTGTCATTCACAGGAAATAGACAATAGCATTATTAAAGTTGCAACAGTGTAGCAATTTTAAATTTATTCACATTTCACATTAGCCCCCCACCTTTCAGCTGATGTTGACTATTACCAATAAAAACGTACAATAACAATCAGTCACTGAGCATTTTCTGTGTGCCGGGCACTGTGCCATGGGCTTTAAAAGCACTCTGTGACTTAACTAGAATACTGAACACTTAAAAAGAACTTGCTACGTGCCAGATACTGTTCTAAGCATATTATAGGTATGAATTTACTTACTCCTCACAAACCCCCATGAGGTCAGTACTATTATTATCACGCTGTACAGATGAGGGAGCTGAGACACAGTCAGGTTAAACAAAGGGTTATAATCCTACCTGAGAGGCAGAGCGAGTCTGCTCCAAAGACCATGCTCTCAACTGTTACCTCGTAATTGCATTTTCAAACTCTCTCCGTAAAATATATATTGCGGTTATTCTTTTTTATAAGGAAATTAAGGTTTAAAGCTATTAAGTAATTTATTTAATTGCACAACCAGGAAGTGGCAGAGCCTGGACTTGAACTCAGGCCCTTCTGGTACCAAAGTATAGGGTTCAGACGCCTGTGTATTCTTTGTATCTATTGTGGTTTATTGGCTTTGAATAAATAATCATTCTTCCACCTTAAATAGGGAGTCAATCTATGTGAATAGATATTGGGTGCTAGAGGATGTCTTTGATGCCAAAGAATAGATGGTCCCTCCCTTCAACGAGCTTATACTCTGGTTGTGGAAGTGCTGATGCTGAAGTTGTCACTCAAGTACATGGAAGGGCTAAAAGAATGACCTCTTGTCTATGCTCTTTGTCATTCACAAAGACTCCTTGAGGTTGGTGACAGTAGCTAGGGGTATTAAGAAGAACACTGATTGTGTCCATTTCTCATTCAAAAGTATCTCTGATAACAAATCAGTATTTTTGTTTATTGTAGTTGCCAAATACTCAAAGCCAACTTGTCTTGCTTAACGCTACGGCCAACACATTTTTGTGGTGGACTCATTTCCTTTTGCCCATTCTGAGTGAAGGCCCTTCTGCATCTCCCCACTGTGACCTTTATAGTTATGGTTCCTACAAGGCATTGAATTGTGCTGAGTTAAGTATCACTTCTAGAAGTGACCATGTTCAAGGGCTTCAACAAATTATCTTAGGTGATTACCAGCGCTTCACTGATAAACTCAAGGAAAATCTTCCAGAATCTGTCATTTCTTGACTATGTGATCTTTGATTACTCAATTTCTATGTGTCTCAGCATCCTCTTTTGTATTATGTAGATAGCAATAGGATTCTTTACTAGAGTTGTTGTGAGGAGTAAATATATAAATATATTTAATACATGTAAGCACTTAAAACAGTGCCTGGATGGTTGATGCTCAATAAATGTTGGCTGAGTCTTTTGTTTCTCCTTCTCCTCCTCCTCCTTATTATTATCATTTATTTTTAATATGATAATCAAATTCAGTGTCTCCTTTTTCATAAGAGTTGACAATATATTAGTAGTACTAAGTCTTTCAAGTGGGCTAAGACCATGCTCGTGCTCTTAATTTTATTTTCACCAACTCTTAGCACATCTGGGCAGAACTTAATTTTGAAAATGTTCTCATATACTACATTGTCAAAGTAATCACTGGTTTGAACAGGATTTGATCTGAGTAGTGTAAATGCATCTGAAAGTATTCTTGAATTGTATTCAGTTTGTGGAAGTATGATCTTAAACAAAACAAAGAAAACAGAGAAATTCCAAACTGGCCAAAGGCAAAAGGATAAAACAAATGGCCTGTATTTCATTTAAAACTCTGTATTTTCATGAATCTTCTGAAATCGGGAAAAATAAATGGTTTGAAGAAGTATGTTATTATTGATATTGTTGAGAGAGTTGATACATTCTGGAGGTAATCAGAAAAGATTCAAGTCACACAGTAGCGTCTCCTAATCTCTTCAAGAAGCACAAGCAAGTGTTCAGGAGTAGCTGTTAGGAACTACTCTAACATGTAGTTTTGCACTCCTGTTTGTCTTTCATCCTCTCACTGAAATCTTTGTCTATGGTCACCCTGCCTTTACCAAGTAGCCTCTGGTTCTTATTGACCTACATTAACTTTCGCTATTACTTCATCCCCCTGCCCCCACCCCGTGACTCCAGGCTGCGTTCTAAACCACAAATCCACTGTCTCACATCATGACAAATGGTCTCTGCTATCACAGCCTGTGGTAAGAGAGACAGACCTTAATATTGTCTTGATATGATAGCACCTGATAAAGATGCTATTATCATGTATCAATACTAGAAGAGTAGCAAATGCTCAGTGGTTGTGGCTTTTTTGTTTTCTAAAGCAATTGGCACAAAGGACTACGATTTTGGACTCTAAATCAAAAGGTGGTGCCTTGGGGTTAGTTAGAACACAGCTTCTGGTGAGCCTGAAAAGAACTGAGTGATAAACCTCTAGGAGGTCACAGTGAACCTCACTGAATGCAATTCCACAAAGGATGGGGCAAGGAGTGGGAGAAAAAAATAAGAATAGTAGGAGGAGAAAAAGAATGTATTGCTTATCTATAAGTTAATAACAAATTACCCTGAGACTTAGTGACTTAAAACAATAGGCCCAACAATAGGCCCAAGATTAGGCTATTGAGCATGCATTTACATGACCCTGAGAGTGAGCAACCCCTTAAATTTTGTACCCTTAGGCACCTGGCTTGTTTCACCCTAGTCCTGACTCTCTAAACAAGAAAATGTATCACCTTTCACAATTTCAGTAGGTCAGGAGCGTGGGAGTAGCTCAGCCAGATGGCTTTCCCTCAGCTGTGGTCATGTGAAGGCTTGACTGGGGCCAGAAGAGTTGCTTTTAAGGTGACCTACTCACTCAGCGGTAGGTTGGTGACAGCTGGTGACAGGAGGCCTCAATTCTCTTCATGTGGACCTCTCTACAGACCGCTTTAGTGTCCTCATGACATGGCAGCTGGTTTCTGCCAAAACTACGTGAGCCAAGAGAAAAAAAGTTAGAAGCCACAATGTCTTTCATCATCTACTGTCGAAAACCACGCACCATCCTTTCCACCATATTCTTCTGGTCACACAGACCAATCCTGATGCAATGTAGGAGAGGATTAAACAAAAGTATGAAGGCTGGCTACTACTAAGGAGGAGATGGAGAGAAAGGGGAAGAAAAAATGCTTATCTGAGAAGCTGGTTTTTAAAAAATGGCTTTGGCTTGAACTCTTGGATAAAAATTACATCAAAATAGCAAAATGTAGAGGAGAACTAGGATTGGCTGATAATCCAACCACTAACTCAGCAGCTGTGTAGCTGTGTGAAGAGTGCTGATTGGTGGGAGGGCTAAGCATGAAGACTTCCTCCCAGACACAGCCTTTGCATTGAACGTGTCCATGTAGGGAGGATGCTAGTCCATTATGTAAGGTATTTTTCCCCCGCTGAGGAAGAAGGAAGGGGCTGGAGCCACAAAGTGTGGAATAATAAAAGGCTTTATTGAGTACAGAGCGCATCTCATCCAACGAGATTCCCTAGCCCCGGGGACAGAGGCTAGGGAAGTCGCATAGGGTGACCCGCCTGGGGGATATTTAAAGGGTCTCTAGGGTGGTCGAGCTAATATGACGTGGTGAAATCTCAGTGGCTGACGGACAGTCTCTTTTTTCCAAAGGGCTCCTGGGAAGTTTCTTTTGGCGCGCCTGGATGTGGGCAGTTCCAGCAAAAGTTTCTGAGTCTGGTTCCTCACATGACTGTCCCCCATTGCTGACCACCCCACACATTAAATCTCAGCTTTTGCTAATGGGGTGCTGAATGATTTGGGCACTAGAAAGGATATAATAACTTTTGTTAAGAAAACTCATCTCATTACCAAGGCTTTGTTCACAAGCCCTAGGGCTTCATTCATTTAATGAATGGCCTTTGCATAAGTCCAGTCTCTGTGACTGAGTGACAGATCATTGTTCATCCACATTCTTTGCCTAAATTACATACAAAATTTCCACGGTAAGTACTATAAAGTTTTCTGTTCCCCAAAAGATTAATATGATTATTTCTTTTAAAAAATAAATAAAATAAAGCTTTTTTGATGATTTTTCAACTTGACATCAATCAACTTTCTTTCAGAATAGAGGTCACACGTAAGCAGATAGTCCTACTTCATTTTGTGGTCAACCTCTCTCCCTCCAACACTGAACTTCCCACAAAGTATATACCTCCTGCTGAACCAAGACCCTGAAGTTAATGAACGGATCTTTCTTCTCACCCAAGCATACAGTGATTTTTTTTTTAATGCAGAGAATGCTGTACCCCAGGGACTTCATCTCTAAGGACTCACCAGTCTCCAGCTCCTGCCCTCCTCCTCCTCTAGTTAGTAGTCCATGGCTGTTCTGACAGGGGAATTGCCCTCACACCCAGTGCCGCCTCCAGGCTGACGCTGCCTAGAAGCCCTCCACAAGAATGGAGGGAATGTGTCTTCTTTAATCCCCAGACTGTCCATCAGAATGAAGAGTCAGTGTGTCGATGCCCTTCACTGCTCTTTTGTGCCTGCCTCTTATCATGGCTCTCCAGCAGAGCCTTTGATTTCTACACCTCACTGGGGGTGTCTGGGCTACTTTTTAGCTTGCATCTCTGTTTGTGAAGATATGTATCCAATTCCACACACAATGAAAGAATAACAACAACATGAATTACAAATGTTATGATGCATTATGCTTTGATTAAATAAGAAACATGATCAGCTGAACCCAGAAGGATAGAACTAGAATCCCGTCAAGAGGAAAGATGAATGAACAGAACTACAGTGACATCTGCTGGTCCCTCCCATAGAGTGGTTGGTGTGAGTGTTGCCAGAAATGGGTGGTGGAAGGAAATAATAATGTTGATAATCTTAGACTTGAAAGAAATCCTTAAAATGTGCTTTTATGTAAAGACGTATTCAGTTCAAATGTTTTCATTGGTATTTCATTAATGAGAAAAACAAAAGTCTCTGGAATAGCAGGTGAAATAATTTACTCTGCAGTTTCTCATAACAGGAATGGAAAGGCCCACACCTGCCATCATGCCAGCATGCAGTCATCCACACCCACTCACCACCGTAGACAGACATGCCAGTCAGTATAAAGGGAAGTGTGCAAAATGAAAGGGACCCACTCCAAAGTATCTCTAAGTTTTAAAACATGGACTTCCTCTTCAGATGGTCCAGGCAAAGCTGAGGTTCCAGGACACACGCGTTACCTTACCTGCCCTGGATGCCCAATGACTTGTGTGGTTTTTCTGTAAAGAAATGTCTACTGTTGCCATGTTGAGACACATTAGAAAAATACATTAAAATGTAAGCAGGCACTCCCTGGGGTCCGGGGCTTCAGTGGGATCAATAAATTTTGCCACCCTGTTGGCTTCTGTTCAGACAAATCTTCAATTATCAATGTTTCCTGCCCTCTGCAAAAACAAACAAACAAATGAAAAAAAAAAACCCAAACCAAAACAAAACAAAAACAAAAAAAAATCTTCCAAAACCAAAACAAACAAATAACAACAACAACAACAAAAACCCAAGCAAGTAAGATGCTGCTATGAGGTTCAGCATCTTGAGTACAAAATGCCTGAAGCTACCTCCTCGGAAACAAGAAGTCTGTCTCAGGGTAGCGTTCCCTGGGGCATTTCCCAGCCAGGGTCTTTTATAGAAAGAGCAGGGTTTTTGTTGGACCCCCAAGTTATGTCACAAAGGGAGCCGTCATCTGGACTCTGGATAATAACCATTCTGTTTTCAATAAAATACAAACACACATGGATATATTTTTTTTTCTAAGCACAGCCCTACCTGACTTCAGTGTATGGTATCCACAAAAATAGATTATAAAGCTTTCTTCACAGTATTCTTTATCAAAAAATTAATGAAGATGTGTGTGTGTGTGTGTGTTTCAGAAATTATCAAAATGATTTTAAAATGGTCTGCATGTACCTTAGCTTTAGGGGCCCGCGTGACAAAAGATGAGCGTTGCATTAGGAACAAAGGAACTTTTTGCTTCTGTGTCGTGCTTGGGCTGTGGGGCTGCTCTGAGTTGGGGAGGCATGGCTGTCATCTGCTGTGCTGAAAGCATCCTTATCCCACATCTGAATAAAGGACAAAGAGACCCCATCCGGGCAGCATGTGGGGATGTGCTCACCTAACAATAACCATATATTGTGTGGAAGTACAAGTGTGGACAGTCTGCACTTCTTGGAAGCTGTGCTGTGTTACAGCTATCTGGGATCCTTTTAATGACTCTGAGGGACAATGCATCACCTACAAGTCTAAAGCACATTCGATAAAATATCTTGGAGTCAGTTTCTGTGGAATTCATTTTCCAGAGACAGCCATGCTTGGGGATTTGGGTTCTAAGTTTCCTTTCTCTCTCTCTCTTTCTTTCTTTCTTTCTTTCTTTCTTTCTTTCTTTCTTTCTTTCTTTCTTTCTTTCTTTCTTTCTTTCTTTCTTTCTTTCTCTCTTTCTTTCTTTCATGTGTACATGTGTGTGGGAGGGGGGTTAAACTGCAAAGCTACTTTCCCCCTGTACCATCTTTTGGTCTTGCACAATTCATCATTGTTTTTGCAGATTTTCTAAAAGGAGAGATTACTGTACTAATTGATTATCATAATAGTCACATTCTATTTGTAGTCATTCCTGAAAGCCTGGTGTGCCCCTAGTAGTTCTCAACAGTCAGGGATTTGCAGACCCCTAGCCAGGCCGGCGTGTCCCCTAGGGACTCATCCATCTGGCTCTGACAGTGCCACATCCATTATTCCCACAAATAATGCTCAGGGAGGTAGTATTGGGTGAAACTGAGAATATTGTTTCCTGTAATTTCTTCCATTTGCAAGATGTTGAACATTTCTTTTTGTTTGAATAACTGACATAAATGCCTGCTTGTGAGAAGATGAGGGGTTCTTTTCCAGAGTCCTTCATTACCTTCCCATGACCACAGATTCCAACCCTCCAAGGTCAGAGTGCTGTGGTCATGGCCCTAGCTACTGAAACATGGTTCAGCTCTTAACTCAAATTCTGTCATTGTGAAAGAGATACATTGTCACATTCATGCATTCAGCCGTGCATTCAGTCATCAAAGCTCTTCACTGGGTGTCCTTGCTGCTTTAGTCCCTTGCTTAGGCCCTGGGGACAAAATAGTGCACAAGGGGTGCCCCCAGGCTAATGGGACAGAGAGACAATGACCTCAACCAGAATTACAGGGTGTCATTTGTGCTGTGGCAACAAAAGGGAAGAAAAGGGAAGCAGGAGTCAGGGAAAGCTTCCCAGAGGAAGGGACAATTGAGGGAATTAACTGGGTAAATAAGGAAAAGCACCATCCAGGCAGAATGAGCACCACAGAGGTGTGAAACCACAGCCCCATTGGAATAAACAGTTGTTCTTAGTGGCCAGAGGAGAGGGCACATGTGTGTGCGTGGGTACTGACAGTGATGAGCCGAGAGTCAGGAAACAGTGAAGCCCCATATGTGGAGCTGGTTGGTTTCTCAAAGGCAGAGCTTTACAGCCTGCTTTATTGAACATTTGTTGAGCGCTTGCTGTGTACAGGGGGTCGTCCCATTTGCTGTAGCCAGACGGGATTAAGAGTAAACCATCTCTGCTCTCTCTAACAATCACAGAGTGAGTGCTCACCACTAACCAGGCCAACTATTACATCCTTTCCTTTGCAGTTCTATATAATTTTCACAATAGACCTGCAAAGTAAGTATTGTCATCTCAGTTTTATAGTTAAGGAAACTGGAGCCCTGAGAGAGAACAATGATTTGACCAGGATCAAACATGTGGTTTGCAGCACAGCTAGGATTAGAACTATAAAGAAAACACAAGAAGCTTATGAGTCAACACTTCCAGGGATAAAATACCAGAGAAAAGTGGGGAAGTTGAAGAAAGGAAATGTAAAAATTTGGGGATGAGGATTCTCCTGGTCAAGCCAAGATGTCCTCTTATATCATAAAGGTGTCCTGAGCCCAGATTTTCCAACCATTTTTATGTTGACATCTTCCAGGCAGGAGAGCTCACAGAGATGGCTTCTTGTTCCTCCTCTTGCACCGTCTCCCACCTTTGAGACCTCCAGGCTTTTAAACATTACTTTCTGAAGGAGCCTAGCCATGGACCTAGCAGCCACTGGGCAACATGTAAGCCCTCTCTTGGGCCCTGTAACTTTCCATGGCCTCTGGAGTAGGCGTAATGACCACCAATTCCCACTCAGACATTTATCAAGCTGGGCAGAGGACAGTAGAAATGTTAAAAGCCAGGAAAAGTAGAGAAAAAGGGAATATTAAAATGATTCTCGCCCTGGCCGGTTGGCTCAGCGGTAGAGCGTCGGCCTAGCGTGCGGAGGACCCGGGTTCGATTCCCGGCCAGGGCACACAGGAGAAGCGCCCATTTGCTTCTCCACCCCTCCGCCGTGCTTTCCTCTCTGTCTCTCTCTTCCCCTCCCGCAGCCAAGGCTCCATTGGAGCAAAGATGGCCCGGGCACTGGGGATGGCTCTGTGGCCTCTGCCTCAGGCACTAGAGTGGCTCTGGTCACAACATGGCGACACCCAGGATGGGCAGAGCATCGCCCCCTGGTGGGCAGAGCGTCGCCCCATGGTGGGCGTGCCGGGTGGATCCCTGTCGGGCGCATGCGGGAGTCTGTCTGACTGTCTCTCCCTGTTTCCAGCTTCAGAAAAATGAAAAAAAAAAAAAAGATTCTCAACATTGAGTTGTGGTTTGCTTCATAGAATACTTGTTCCATATTCTTTGTCCCTGATTACTTTCCAAAATACTGAAATCCGTAAGTAAGCATATTGCTCTGTGAAGGTTAGTCTCCTGACAGTACCCCTCATCAGGCGTATAAATTCTATTTTTATATCCTCCATCCCACTCCCCAATAATCTCCTAATTTAACTACCTAAATTCATTACCAATCACTGAGTTCTTGGGTCCTGGTCTTTCTCAGAACATGAGAATATGTGTAAGCTGTGGAAAGAGTCATGCAAGTGTAAAACCAATATGCAGGGAGTGTGTCTTACTTATTTATTCTTGGATTCCACTGGGAAAATGTCCCTATGCCTGGTCTTTGCACTCTGAACCTCACTGGGCAAGGTCACGCTTTCACACCTTGTTTGGTGCTCTGTTGTTACAGATAGGGTGCTGTATGTTTGTTTGTTGTCTCTTTGGTCTTTGAGTTTTCCAGTATTCATATAACATTGTATTTCTGCATCTGTAATACTTGACATCACAGGGGGAAATAGAAGAGAAAGATGCTAGAGGAAACATGAAGGGAGAAGAAGACTTTGTCAGGAGTTTTAAACTTTCTTATTGAATTAAAAGAAGCTCCTGGGAAAATATGCTTTAGATGTTTGGTCCTTCTGGGCTCACTGTTGCTGAAGAGAAGAAAGAGTATGATAATTTAAAAGTGGTTGGGACACTCGAAGGACTCAAAGAGACAACTGGAGGAAGGTGTCTGTCACACAATTGCTCTTTTATGCAGACATTAGAGCTGTGACTGATTATTATCATCATTTACAGAATATATTTCCTTCAGAATAGTATGAGAAATTTTGGCTTTTGACTCTTAAAAAAAAAAAAACAACTCCCCAGTTTTTACCTAAAATCCTTTATCCCATGATCCACAGCCTTAAGAAAAAGGCTTAGACACATAGGGGAAAAGAATGCAAATTCATGCTGCACTCCTGGCTTGTCTGGTACATTGTGGCAGATTTTCTTACTTTCCTAGTTTTACAATATTAACCATTTAGAGCCAGAACCTAAATGATGAGAAGAGTTGCAGATACTGTGGTGGCGAGCACATTTGGGGGCACGGCTCTAATTAAGTCATTCAAATATTAGACTAGACATTTTACTGTAGGAATCCTGACTTTTAGAATAGGGCACTTTCTTTGACTTCTCCAAAACAAAAGACCCCGAGGTGGTTTGAGGTGTTGACAGTGACCTGGAAGAAATGAGATAAGTAAATAATCCCCTCTGGCTAATTAACTGTCCAAGGAGAGTGAGTCACTAGTTTCTCTATGTCCCCTGACCTACCACATGCCTGAGAGTCAGTGAAGAGGGTTAGTGTGTAGCTACCGACTTTGTGTATCTCAGTGGGGTTAGACTCAAAGTTTGGTCACTTATCACTTACCAAGGTAGCTGGCACAGATCATGTATATCTTGTGGGCTGAGTTGAAATTCAGTTTCTATGTTGAAATTGTAGCTTCTAGTACCTCAGAATGTGATGATTTTTGGAGAAAAAGGGCTGCTAAGGAAATAATTAAGGCAAAATGAAGTCATTAGTGTGTGTCCTAATCCAATCTGGCTGGTGTCCTTTTAAAAAGAGAAAATTAGGACACAAACACACACAAAGGGAAAAGCATGTGAAGACACTGGAAGGAGATTGTCATTTACAAAAGAGAGAAACCTCGGGAGAAACCATTCTGCCAATATCTTGATCTTGGACTTCTAGCCTCCAGGACTGAGAAGAAATAAATTTCTGTGTGTAAGCCACCCAATCTGGAATACTTTGTAATGGTAACCCTAGACAACTAATGCAGTGTCTATAATTGTATGGTAAGAAAATATATAAATAAATAAAATAAATTTATTAATGATGACTTTTAGGAAACCTGAAATCTGTAGACAGTAAGGTGAGTAGTAGACACTATAAAATATGGCCGAGGGTCTGGCATTCACTCTTCTGCTCATGACTTAAATGACCTCAAGCAAGTCTGCAAACCTCTTGAAACACATCTCTCTTTTATGAAATGAGGATAATGATATTTGATTTATACTATATATTTATGGAAGATGTCCTTCTATATGAACTGGATATAAAAAAAAAATGATGCCCTGGCCGGTTGGCTCAGTGGTAGAGCGTTAGCCTGGCGTGCAGTAGTCCCGGGTTCGATTCCCAGCCAGGGCACACAGGAGAAGTGCCCATCTGCTTCTCCACCCCTCCCCCTCTCCTTCCTCTCTGTCTCTCTCTTCCCCTACTGCAGCCAGGGCTCCATTGAAGCGAGGTTGGCCCGGGCGCTGAGGATGGCTCTGTGGGCTCTGCCTCAGGTGCTAGAATGGCTCTGGTTGAAACAGAGCAATGTCTCAGATGGGCAGAGCATCGCCCCCCGGTGGGCGTGCCGGGTGGATCCCGGTTGGGCGCATGCGGGAGTCTGTCTGACTGCCTCCCCGTTTCCAGCTTCAGAAAAATACAAAAAACAAACAAACAAACAAATAAATAAATAAAGGCATTGTCTTATCCTGGAGGTGCTATGGTGATTCTAATTAAGGAGAGATATGCTCATAAATAAATATTTGCATCACAATGGGATATCTGTTTCAAATATGTACATGTGTTTCCATAGAATTATGTGCCTGTGTTAAGACTGCATCAGATTAACGTTGGAGAGTTAGGTCAGAAAAACATTCACAAAGGTAACAACTAGCCTGGGTCTTAAAATACAAATTCACACGGCAGTAAATGAGATAAGAAGACTTTGCGATAAAGAATCATGTCCAAAGGCTTGGTGCCTGGAAAAGCAAGACGGCTCAAAGAACAGCGAGGTGTGAATAAAGAAATCGCCAACATTTGCAGAACATGAGACAGGAAAGCTAGGTAGGTGTCAAATCATAAATGGTCTTGATAACATTAAGGATCACAAAAGGTTTTAAACATGAGAGTGACATGAAGAGATCTATCTTTTGGAGAGCAGATCTTGAAGGCTGTGTAGTGAATGGATGTGATGAAAAACATTTGGAAAGTAGTTGCTTGTTGGTCAAATAAGTTTGTGAATATGATATATATGTTTGCTCGCTTATAATTTGCAATTGGTGTAGGGGACAGGCTGTAAGCAGGCAGGGTCATTATAGCCTAAGGCAGGGGTTGGGAACCTATAGCTCATGAGCCAGATGTGGCTCTTTTGATGGCTGCATCTGGCTCGCAGACAAATCTTTAATAAAAAAAAATAACGTTAAAAATATAAAACATTCTCATGTATTACAATCCATTCATTTCCTACTGCTCATGTTCATGGTTGTGGAATGCTGGAGCCAATCACAGCTGTCCTCTGGGACAACACCAAATTTTTATTGGATAATGTGTAATGTACAAGGGTCGTTGTATGGGTCTCACAAAATTACATTTTAAAATATGTGGCGTTTATGCTCTCTCAGCCAAAAAGGTTCCCGACCCCTAGCCTAAGGCTTAGTTTTAAAATTAAGCTTTTTTTCCATACCCTTGACTGTTGCATTATGTGGGATGGTATACTCTCATGAGGAATCCTATTATGCCTCAGATAAGTGTCTTTGTATCAGAGACTTCTTTGTTTGTATATTGGATTAAAAGTTTTGATTTCTACACTATAAAATGGGGCAGAGGAGCCCATGCTGGAGGAGAGCAGAGAAAGGCCACATGGAGGAGAGGAGAAGCAGCCAAGATGGCAGAGTGCTGAAAGAGAAGCCAGTTTATGCGGAGAGAAGGAGATGGGGAACAGAGGTGAATAAGGCTGGTGAGGTACAAACCTTTGATTCTAGGAAACTCAGATGAGTCAGTGGCTTTGGGAGCCCTGAATGGAAAGGGAAGTGTTTTCCCACTGTGTGTATTTCTTGCCTGCCGGGTGCAAGCTAGGATTAAAGCAAATAGCCTACCAGTTCTTGGCTCCGTTGTTTCATTACCTTCTGTCCGAATCAAATTCAAACTTGCATGGGCCAGGTGGCTGTGATGGTGGCCGTGACTACTGGCTTTACAGTGTATTATAGGAATAGTTCGTGTACTTGATAAACCCCAGAGTTAATCAGAAAGATTGAATTGGATAGTCTATGTGAAACCATTCTTTAAATAATAATACAAATAATTAGAATTAGTTTTGAGAGGGAGAAGACTTCGGGCCAGGACAGTTGTGAGAAATTGGTTAATCTTCTAAAAAGCATGCGATAGTAGGTAACTTTAGTAGTTGCAAAACCCTTCAGTAAACATCAAAATAAGCACTCATTTTGACATAACAGCCAGTCATTTGAAGAAAGAAGTAGAGAGTTTCACCAAAATTACTTTTCAATTCATTTTATACTCTTTTAATCATTATTGTAACTTATAGTGACATTTGATGGCAATAAGAACAAGCATGCTGGCACATTTAGCAAAATAAGCCAAGAATTTAAATTCCACAGGTATTGGTGTTGCAATTTCATACATTATAAAATATATATAACATTGTTTTAGCAAGTAGGTAATAAACTTTCTTTACTGACATGTTCCCTCTTTCTCTGTAGCCCTTAATCCAACTGCCCAGCAGAATTACCTGCTACCTCCTCTTGCTCCCAATGCCTTTGATGTTGTATGACTTACACTTCAGGAAAAAATACATATAAGCTTCTGTCTCTATTGCTAGATCACAAGCTCCTTGTCTTCATCTTTGGTTCCTCAGAGCCTAACACAGGGCCTGACTGGCCACACTAGATGTTCCAAAAGTCAGTCATTGACTTCTTTTAAGATTACTCCCAGGATAGTGTGCATGTGTGTGTGTGTGTGTGCGTGTGTGCGCGCGCATGTGTGTGTGTGTGTTTCTGCTATAAACTCAAAGTGAAAAGCGATGAAGTAATGTGGATTCTACTTATGGCTTGTTTCCTAAAGTAGTTCTCTTTTTCATATAAAACCCCCAGTGAACGAACTGACAGATGACGGTTTAAGTACACACACAAAGACTGTCTTGGCAGCCAGCTTTGGTGAGCCCAGCTCTCTTTGAATGCAAGTGCCTGATTCATAAGTGCTTGCCCTGCTCCATTGCCCTAGTGTGAATAACGTTTATTTGTTTGACTCATGAAGGACTCGTGTGTTTACATCTTCCATACAGGATCTTATTATACCAAAGCAGAAAGTGGTTTCATGCACATTTTATACTTTTGACACTTAAATAATCCAGTTAACATCTTTATTTTTTTTCCCGAAGTGAGAAGTGGGGAGGCAGAGAGACAGATTCCTGCATGTGCCTGACTGGGATCCACCCGGCACGCCCACTAGGGGACGATGCTCGGCCCCTCTGGAGCATTGCTCCTCTGCAACCAGAGCCATTCTAGCACCTGAGGCAGAGGCCATGGAGCCATTCTCAGTACCCGGGCCAACTTTGCTCCAGTGGAGGCTTGGCTGCGGGAGGGGAAGAGAGAGATAGAGAGAAAAGAGAGGGGGAAGGGTGGAGAAGCAGATGGGTGCCTCTCCTGTGTGCCCTGATCAGGAATTGAACCCGAGACTTCCACATGCCGGGCCGACGCTCTACCGCTGAGCCAACCGGCCAGGGCCCAGTTATCCTCTTGATGTGGAAATTGTATTGACTTTTTTCTAGTGGCCTAATATACTCAAGTTAGAACACATGATCAATGATTTCAAAACATGATGTGTTCTACAAATATCAAACATTCTTCACTGTTTTGGAAATGACACAGGCAAGATAGTTCATTATATAAGAACAGAGAAATAAATCCCCTTTTTTTCTCTTTGTTTTTCTTCTGTTGACCTCAGGTACTTTGGTGGATAATGTTTTTATGGATAGCACACATTCTCAGTCCACAAACTTGCTATCATTTATTATCTTTTACCTTGGATATTAATAAAGTCATCAGATACTTTGAAAAATGTCATGTTCTTCCACTTGCTTAAATCATACCTAATATTGAGATACATCAGAAAAACACTCCATTTCCATGATAGCTGACTTTGGTGGGACATTTTTTGTAAGGTGTCATATTAGGGACTTTAAATATACCATCTTCCTATACTCCTCACCAGCTCTACATGGTAAGTACTTTTTTTTCTCTCCTATTCACAGAGATAGAAATTGAGGCAAAGAGTATCCCTCTGGCTTGAGTCTGGCTTTAGACACTATATTACACTGTCTGGGCCATTGTCTTTTCTAACTTCAGTCTGAAGTTAGACTTCTGATTAAAATCCTGCAGTTATTTCCAGCACAAAGTGGAAATGCCACATATGTCACCGAATGACTAATGTAGCGCTAATCACTAACTGTAAGTCCGCAGGGGAAGATTCAGGAATAGCAGAGACAGGAATATTTTTGCACCTGTACAACAATAGCATTAACAATGGTAATAAAGATAATAACATTTAGTTCACTTGCGGAGAAAATATTATAAACTAATTTCAATGCAAGTGATAAAATTAAGGCATTTGGTGGGTGTGAGGTACCAGTTTCAACACACTCACTTGGTAGTACACTATGGCCCAACAAAGATCTGTCAGATTTCTCAAGAAATACCCAAGGGATAATGACAAAATGTTGGATAAATCATTTCAAAGCTGTTACAGAGAGACTCATACTGCCATATGGAAAATATGGTTAGGGAACTATTAACTTCAACAGTGTATTTTGCCCCTGGAAACCAAACTGGGTTAAGCCCCTACAACAAGGCAGACTGCAACCTCTATAAATTAGCCAGTAACAATGGGCATAGTTTGAAACCATAAAAACTTTTAAAAGCAGAATAAATGCAAGCCACGATCTTATTTATAAAAACCCCAACAACAAATTCTAAAGTGATATGCCCAGCATCTCTTTATCCCTTAATATGTTATATTTATCGCTTAAGCAAAGCAAATGTTTGATAGTGACGATTCTGGTATAGTGAACCAAGATAGAGTAATTGGTACTCAAATTATAGCAAGCGATTAATAAAAGGAACTTTGTTTATAAAGCACGGAAGATGTAAAGCAAGCGAATATAAATGGAGACCCAATGCCTTCATTGCTGTGTGCTAGCAACAGACATAAGAAACTGCTAAGATCAATCATCCAATATCCTTCAAATGCAAGCGAACAGCGAAATTAATACATAGCTCAGTTAAGAACATAAACTAAGTAAGCAAATACACAATTTAAATACAACATAACATATACTGAGATAAAGCCACAGTCACAAACCAACACTTTCTGGATAAAAGACCAACATTTTGCTCCATGTTCACACCCATGGAGAGGCTAACAGCCAGAAGGGAAGGGGGCAGGCATGTTTTGAAGAGCAACCATGTATCTCTTCAGCTGAGGGCTTAATAAAACCAGGCCTCTGTCATACTTTAGAGACAACTCAGAAAACAGTGCCATTGGATTCCTATTCCAACATTACATTATTTTAAGGGTTTATACAGAAATATGAAGAGTCAGTCAATATAATGATTGCATACCAACTTCCCCCAAATTTTAATCTTTAGTTTTAAGAAGAGATCTTGCGGCCCTGGCTGGTTGGCTCAGCGGTAGAGCGTTGGCCTGGCGTGCGGGGGACCCAGGTTCGATTCCCGGCCAAGGCACATAGGAGAGGCGCCCATTTGCTTCTCCACCCCCCCCTCCTTCCTCTCTCTCTCTTCCCCTCCCGCAGCCAAGGCTTCATTGGAGCAAAGATGACCCGGGCGCTGGGGATGGCTCCTTGGCCTCTGCCCCAGGCGCTGGAGTGGCTCTGGTGGCGGCAGAGCGACGCCCTGGAGGGGCAGAGCATCGCCCCCTGGTGGGCAGAGCATCGCCCCTGGTGGGCGTGCCGGGTGGATCCCAGTCGGGTGCATGCGGGAGTCTGTCTGACTGTCTCTCCCAGTTTCCAGCTTCAGAAAAATACAGAAAAAAAAAAAGAAAAAGAAAAAAAGAAGAGATCTTGCTCAAAGTACTCTCATGTGTTTTGTGTAACTTGATTTTTACAATAATTGTAACATTTATTCTTAACATCATAAAGAAGATGAAGAAATGGACGCTCTAGAGCAATGAAATCACATGTCTAAGGTAATGCACGGTGCTGCGGTAGAACCAAGATTAGTACTCAAGGTTTCTGACTTCTACAGTGACGTCCTCTTATGTAATCAGCACTCTAAGGGTAAACGTGACCTGAAATGTAAAATACCAGTTGATTATAAAAAAAAAAACCTATATCCAAGTTGGGAGATACATTTAAATCCCATTAAACTAACTGAAAAATTCATGAGCAATACATACATAATTTGTTTCTTATTAAAACATTAAACTTGTAGAGAATATTTAGCTGTTCAAATGTCAAGTAACAGGATAGCTATAGTAAGTTAATTAGGTACCAATTCATTGCTAAAGATACTTAATTGACATTTAATAAGCATATTAAATACTAATTAACCAACTATATTTAATGCTAACTATATTTAGTCAAAGCTGTTTTGTTAATTGCTTGCTTAGTGCCTTAGTATCTATGGTCAATAGATTATAACCCAATTAAATATATACATTAATATGTTTGTATATATGTCTCCCCAGTGGGGATTGTTGCCCAGATGCCCATGTGTGAAATTAACCATCATCACCCATCTCAATCCGGCAAGACTTCCCAGCTCATGGAAGACCCTCGATAGAGAAAAATGTCAGTTAGTATGTGATGACAAGGATACAGATCTCTCCTGTCACTGCCCAACTCAGAGACATGAAGGAATTAACGGGTTCTGGCAACAGGAGCCACGGGGCTCTTTGGGGCAGAACTCACAGCCACTTTGAGACCTCTGCAGAGGGACTTTCTCAATTCAGAAGCCACAGCCATGATGTTTCATAAATACCATTTTTATTACCATCTATAGGAGAGAGAAACACACTGATTATGATGGCTTCCAGGATCTCATGACTTTCCAGGGCTCAACAGATCTTGGCTAGCCTTCTTTTGGACTACTTGCTGAATAATGTTGTCAGTCACACACTGTGGGACTCATTGTATATTCTGGTCACAACACAATCCTACAGACATGATACTTGTAGCACAATAGAGAAGAGACACGTGAAAAAAGATCAGGGAAGAGCACATTAACCTTGACTATTCTTCCTTGACCCCATGAAGGCATTTAATGTGTCTGTAGGACCTGATGTTGGGTATCCTTCCCAAGGTTTGAATATGCAAATATGCTGAACAGTGGTGTGAATCAGTAACTCAGAGGGTTGAAGGGCAAGGCCAGCAGTCATTTAAGCCAGTGGTCTCCAATCCCCGGGTCGCAGATCGGTAGCAGTCCGTGGGCCATTTGGTACCGGTCCACAGAGAAAGAATAAATAACTTACATTATTTTCGTTTTATTTATATTTAAGCCTGAACGATGTTTTATTTTTTAAAAAATGACCAGATTCCCTGTTGCATCCGTTTAAGACTCACTCTTGATGCTTTTCTTGGTCATGTGATACATTTATCCGTCCCACCCTAAAGGCTGGTCCGTGAAAATATTTTCTGACATTAAACCGGTCCGTGGCCCAAAAAAGGTTGGGGACCACTGATTTAAGCCACTCCTGCAGGTATGATGCACCCAAACAAGCCTACTTTCAACATGACAATGCCACTTGCTAAACATTTCCTAAGTGAAGGTGAATTGATATTGTGAAAGTCAACCCAATCTTGATATTTGGGTGATGCTCTTCATTATCAAAATAATCAAGTTGTTGCACCCCATGTGATCACTGAACCTGGTCACAGCCCAAGTCCAGGAACATAAATAGTTAGTTGGGAGGTCTGCACAATCACATTTGCTCTGCAGTCCAGAGAAGTCAGCTTTTGGACGTGAGTTGAGCAATTAGTTTTGGGAGTTTCCAATTTATAGGCAGAACTTTTCCAAGGGCAGTCTGAAATCCAAAGTCCAGGAAAAGCTTGGTCAGAAACTGATGACATGACAGCTATGGGAGACAGGAGTCAGTGGACAGAAATAAACAAAATTATTCCAGGGAAGTCTTTCTCAGTGTCTTGGGAGGACAGCAACCCTGTAGCTTTTGTCTGAGATTGTCTTAACGTATTGCTGATTCATCTCTGTAGGGTTAATGAAAAGGCATTCCCTAGAATAACTATAATTCAGAATAAAAATAAATTCTGCTGTTATTGTATTTCTAAGTCTCAGAATATGGGAAGGCATGCAAAATAACAACAGTAGTCATTTCAAGTACAAACAATTATATGTATACTAGGTGTGATTATAAAATAAAATGTGTGGCTATGAACGAAAATTATGGATGTACTAATTAGAGTCTAAGGAGAGGGTTTCCTAGTCACAGCAGGTCGGGTTGACCTATTTTGTCATTTTTGGTGCCACTTGAATAATGTACTTCTTATCAGAAGTCCATTGGTGATTATTAGCAAGACTGCTGCATCTGTGGGTGGCAAGGGTGGTCTCCCTCCTTCAATAACTGCTTTGGGCTCTGATGAGAATCTTGCCATCATCTTGAGACTTGGCAGTGTATTAATATATAACACTGTTTAACTGTCCCAGGGCGGTTCAAGTAAAGCAATTTACCTCATTTGGCTTTTGCATCAGATTTTCCGTTGGAGGGACTCATGCACTTTGCATGTTTTCAGTGAATGAAGGATTTGCAGTGTGCCTGTGAGCATTGTTTGAGGATGCCACAAAAGGGGGAAAGGGTGGAGAAAATTAGTATCCAGAGGGAAAAAAGTGTTGCCCTGAAAAAGTTTGATCAATGAGGGAAAGAAATAAAGAGAGTTCACGTGAAATTTCAGTTCTTCTAGATGAGGTGCTCTCGGGTAAGCAAAACACTCAAGCTAAGTTTGGTAATGAACTAGTTAACACAGAAAGCCTGACCCTACAGACAGAGCCAGCATTTCAATTTTCAGCTCAGTTGGCAGTAGAAGTTAGGCTGACGAGGTGGCTTGGCATAAATCATAAATTCCAGGATATTGTGCTATATAGCCTTTGAGGGGGCTGGGTAAGCCACAATTGACATACAGATTTGAGGTTCAGATTCTAGTTATGGTGTTTAACAAGAAAACAAAAGAAAGACAGAGCCAAGTTAGAGGGTAAAAATAATGTAGAAAGCTCAAGATAATGAACTAAGTGGAGGGTCTTCTGATTGAAGAGAAATGGACAAAATGGGATTCTATATTCAGGTCTGAAAGTAGGTGATTAATAAGCAATCCGAATGAAGTATTAAACTCGATATGTCTTATAAATTTTTGGTTGACGATCAATTTGAGTTTATTAGGTAGATCAGAACAAAAGGACATAAATGCAAATCAAGAGGAAATGCATGTAAAATAAATTTAAAGAGATATTTTATGGAGAAAGTGATGACATTTAGAAAGAATTTGATAACTACATGGATGTCAGTAAATTAACTAGGTTATACATGTGAAAGAAACTTCTTGAATCTCAATGGGTCTCTTTATTACTTTAGAAGACAAAATAGAGTTTACTTTAAATTGCAGAATCCCAACCTAAACTTGTCACTTCCAAGTTACTACCCCCAGAAACAGAGACTCCACATACACTCGTGGGGGTTGGGGGAGCAGTGGTCCTCCACTGCTCCTTTTGTTTCATGGCCCCCAATCCTTAAAACCTCACTGTGCAGTGTGGTTTATGGTCCAGCTTGTTGGAAATGCAGAATCTAGGGCTCCTCTCTGGGCCTATGGAATCAACACCTGTATTTAACAAGATTCCCAGGTAATGCGTGTGTACATTAATGTTTGAAAAGCATTAAGTTTAAAGCTACCAACCCACTCTACCTCTGGTTAAGGAGGGATTTAAACAGGCTTGAATTGAAATCCTGGCTCTCCCACTTACTAGGCATTCTTGCTGAAGTTCTTTCACCTTTGAGTTTCAATCTCCTTGCATGTAAAATGGAAATGATTACAATAGTAGCTACCTACTTCAAAGAGCTCCACGAGCCTGAAATGAACTCAGCGTTGGCATTGAAAGCCTAGTCTCCGAAACCAGACAGTCTGGCTCAGATACTGGTTCTATCACTCATTAGCTTCATAACTTTGGGACAACACATTTAATTTTCCTGGGACTTATTTTCCCACCTGTAAAGAGAAGGTAATAATTGTATCCATATTATAGGATTGTTGTGTGAGTCAATGATGTCACAGATGTAAACCTTTTAAAATATTTCTGATGCCTAAGATGCACTGTATGTATTGGCTAGCGCAGGGCTTGGGAACCTTATTGGCTGAGAGAGCCATGAACGCCACATATTTTAAAATGTAATTCCGTGAGAGCTATACAATATGTTTAACACTAAATACAAGTAAATGTGTGCATTTTATGTAAGACCAACACTTTTAAAGTACAATAAGTCTGAATTCTTTTTAATAACGTTGTTATGCTGTTGCTAACCAATGATGAATAAAGTACTTCTTACCATTAATGTGACTTCTGGTGCTGCATGGTTTTGCTGATGGCTTTGTAGTCTGGTTGATATGTGGTGAGGTTAAGCTTCATGCAGGCGTTGAGACTTCCATCCGTTAAACGTGATCATAGGTTGGTCTTAACGTTCTTTAGATGTGAGAAAGACTGCTCACATGCATACGTAGAGCCAAACATTTTCAATACAGCAATACTCACACACTGCAGTGTGTGGTATGTGACGGGAAGCATGTTCTAAGTTTTGACAATCAGCTGGTCCATGGGTTGAAGTTTTTTCATTTCTCCCCACTTGTGTTTGCTTGCCAACTCTGCTTGCTGTCTTGCAAGTCTTTCCAAATCTTCATTCAGTGACTTGAATTTATTCACCCACATGTCGGAGGCCTTCAGGTCAGCAGCTCGTAGCTCAAAATCTCTGACGGAGACACCGGGGATGTAACTCAGGTCAGCGCTGTCCACTGCACACTCGTGTGGATGGGTGATGAACTTAAAAAGATGAGTGCACTCACGAAATTCTCCAAAGCACGCTTTGAATGACTGCAGGAGATTAGATGTGAAGCCCGCCAGCTGCAGGAGATCAAGTTGTTGAGCAGGGTCACTTGCTGTGCATGCATCTTTAAACTCTCCCAGTTTTTCAAAGTGTAGTAAACTACCTGTTTCAAAGTTCACGATGAAGGGTTCCAGCTTGTTTTCAAATGCAAACACTGCTTGTTGAAGGGATAACACTGTATTTCCAATACCTTGCATTTTCACATTGAGCTGGTTCAGATATTCAGTCATGCCACAAGATAGTAGAACTTCAGGAGCCGTTCTCATTGTTAGCTAACTCAGGATGCTTGCTGTTTTTCATTTCAAGAAAAATCTGGATTTCGCTCAGACAAGCCACCAAATGGCTGAGCACCTTCCCTCTTGATAACCAACACACATTGCTCTGCAGAAGCAGACCAGGATAATTATTCCCAACTTCATCCAGCAGTGTTTTAAACTGGTGATCATTTAGAGCTTGGGCAACAATAAAGTTGACCACCCGAATGACCAGCGACATCACCTCACCAAAGTGCTCACCAAAGTGCCTCCTGATGTAGGATGCAGTGAAAACTTAGGATGGGTCTCTGTTCATGTTCACAAAGAAGCGCTACGAATCTTCTGTTTTTCCCCACCATGCACGGAGCATCATCAGTACATACCAAAATAAGTTTACCCATTAGTAGATTTTTTTCTTTAACGAACTCAGTGAAAGACTTGAATAAATCCTCCCCTCTTGTTCACTCTTTCATAGGCAACAGCAAGACTTTCCTCAGGTAGTGTGTCACCGACAGCATACCTTGCAATCACGCTGAATTGGGATAAATGGCTTACGTCTGTTGATTCATCCAAAGCAAGAGAAAAGAATGGTGCTGCATTTATGTTCTTCACTTGTGTTGCCTCAATTTGATTTGCCATCACGATGGTACGATCGTGAACAGTTCTTGCCGACAGAGGCATGTCTTTTATTCGTTTGATTATCTTGTCTTTATCCGAAAAGTCGTCAAAAAGTTCATTGGCAACATCAAGCATGAATGTTTTGGCATACTCCCCATCTGTGAATGGCTTTCTGTTTCTCACAATTGCTAAAGCACCAGAAAAGCTAGCCAGTCACCTTGTTGGGTCCAAACACGGAGTTGCTGCTGACTAGCTTGCACTCTGCACAGTAGCTCTTGACATGCTTTCTTCCTGCTGTCCCCTACTGGATATTTCAATGCAAATGTAGTATGGCATGTTTCGAAGTGCCGCTTTATATTTGACCGTTTCATCGATGCAATTTTATCATTGCATATGAGACACATTGCAGAACCTGCTCTCTCCACAAAGGCAAATTCCTCTGTCCACTCCTGCTGAAAAGTACGACACTCCTCATCTTTTTTTCTTTTAGCCATCTTCTTTATCAAAAGGGTTTCTGCAATTAGCTAGCTGACTACTTGATTAAAAGGAGGGAAGTTTACTTCCTGACCTCACAGTGACCCATGTACATTATGCATTATCCAATAAAAATTTGGTATTTTCCTGGAGGACAGCTGTGATTGGCTCCAGCCACCTGCAACCATGAACATGAGCGGTATGAAATGAATGGATTGTAATACATGAGAATGTTTTATATTTTTAACATTATTATTATTTTTATTAAAGATTTATCTGCGAGCCAGATGCAGCCATCAAAAGAGCCATATCTGGCTCACAAGCCACAGGTTCCTGACTCCTGGGCTAGACTATTGTTACAAATGCAGTGTCAGGCAGTTCAATAAGTGTTAACTATTCTCAGGACTATTGTATGCACACAAATGACTTATTTTCATAGAAGCAGTTGGATTAAGGAAGACGAAAGCCACAAATTCAAGATTTAAGTAATTATAAGTTTGTGATAGGATTTACCTTTAACTTCTAGTAAAATAACATGGTTTTTGGCAAAACTCACTGTGAACTCCAATAGGCTCACTTGCTTATAAGGGCAAATTGGAAAATGGGCAAATTAATTTACATAATTCTATTTAAAAAAAATACAAACTTTTGCAAACAAAACAAAGCATCCTATCTCCCACCACCAGTTCCTACTCCCATTGGTCTGGATTAATTTCTTTTTGTCTATGTCAATGGAATTTTCCTAATTCAATCTACACGTCTTTAAGCCTGACTCTCTCAGTCTGTGTAGACGCTAAGCAAACAATCGAAATCCTGGGTGGGCGGGAGTGGTGCTAACTCAGTTTTCTCTTTCCCCATTTCTCCTCCCATAACCTCCCTCCAGGAATCAAGTTCACACCCACTCCCTCCTCCCTCTAGCTAGTTTCATGAAACCTCTTCTTGGAAGTCTGGCTGCTCCCTCCCTTCCCTGTGACCTGGTTTCTGGCTCTGGGTCTCTCCCTGACCTCAGCTCAACCCCTTTCACTTCTCACAGCATCATTTCTGAGCCCTTAGGTCACCAAGGATGATAGCTTGCAATTCCACTGCCTTTTACCAGCCTGTGCAACCCTGAAATAATTTGCCTCGAAACCAGTTCTTGGAGAGAGGCCTGGTCAGACAAATGAGGGATTGTATTGTATTTCGTTCTTGCAAGCGAATGCCCGAGGCAACATCTGTTTGCAGCAAGAAGATTGGGAAGTTGTTTTGTGCTTCTTTGTTGCCCATTCTGGTTCTTTCCCGGGTGTATTGTCTTCCCCTGAGGGGTCACCTCACAGAGTTTTCTCAGCAGCCTGGTCTTCGGAGCTAAGAAACTCGGACTAATTACCATGACTTCAATTCTTAGCTTGACCAGCTGTGAGGAAGAAAGGAAACCTCGGTCCCTTCAGTGCTGCAGGATCTATAATTCATCCCCCATAACAAAGTCAATATTGGAGAAAAAATGACATTTAAAAATCATAAAGGAAGTAGTCTGGTATTTACCTAAGATGTTCTTTTCCTCCCTCATTTTATATACCATGTACTGTACTGTTTGGTTTTTTTTTGGGGGGGGGGGCACTGAGTGTTTCTGTGACAGATAGATGGCTCTCCTGTTCCCAATGACTTCTGGGTAAAGGAGAAAACAAGACCACTGAGAAAAGATAATGGGAACAGCACAGGAAGAGCCTCTGCAGACACTCTCCTTACAGTTTTGATCTGATGAAATAGGTTACCTTTAAAGACCGAGCTCTGTAATTTAGGTTTTTTTCTTGGTTCTAAAATTGCGCTGTAAAGTTTTATAGCTTTACGGATTAAGGAAAGATTAAAATCACAAAGCACATATTAATTACAAACAGCTCACTAGTGGCAAATATATTGGTACCCCTTATCAGGGTGGTGCAAAGACTTGTCCCAACACAACAGTGGCCCCATCAGAAGACGGACCAGCCCAATTACGGGGAACAGAGGCAGTGACCCCCGTGCACCAGAAAACTCTGCCTCCAAACTTCAGGTGGCATCAACAGGACTCCTCCAGGCCTCTTTGCGAGAAAACACGATTGATTTCTTCCACCATTCAGAGTGGGGAAAATATTTTTAAAGTCATGACCTCCCTGGTAGGCTCAGGCAGCTCATAAACAAAGGAGGCTGCATCCTTTTCTGAGCTGTAACTGTCGGTCCTACCAGGCAAGGAGGCCCGCTGGCCTTCTGTGGAAAAATGTTCATCAGTGAGCTGGAACGGGAAACACTCAGAACGTGGAGACAGAGGTCAAAGACTCTAATTTGTTAGGAAAACCCTGGGAAGGAGGAAAACCTGAACGTATTTAACTGGTGAGCTAGCACACAGATGTTGGAGAATTTGATATGATTTCCTCTTGTTCCACAAGAATTTATTGAACATCATACTAAGCAAGTAGCAAGCCGAATTTAACTGGGCTAAAATCAAGATGCAAAGAGTAGAAGCAACAGTGCATTCGATCACCTACTCATAAAACTTTCTGGTCATTAAATATGAATAAATTTAGGAGGGTATATACCACTGTGTGTGTGTGTGTGTGTGTGTGTGTGTGTGTGTGTGTGTGTGTGTCAGTTTGTAGAATGTGTGGGCATGTGTGTATGTGTGTGTTGTCCATTGCTAAGTAAAAGGTGTAAAAGCAAAATTCCAGGACTTATCACCATGGTGGGTTAACTTAATAGTGTGGTATGGAAAGTAATCCAACAATAATTTTCAACATACTCGCTCAATTGATGGAGTGACCAAATGAAAGGCAGGGCAATTATGGAACACAATATTCATGCTTTTATTTTTTAGCGACAGACAGACAGGCAGGCAGACAGACAGGCAGGAAGGGAGAGAGATGAGAAGCATCAATTCATAGTTGTGGCACTTTAGTTGTTCATTGATTGCTTCTCATACATGCCTTGACCCGGCCCGTCCAGGGTTTTGAACTGGTGACCTCAGCATTCCAGGTCAATGGACTATCCACTGGGCCACCACAGACCAGACAAAATATTCATACTTTTAATTCTGTCATTTTAACTTGGAAAATTTTGTTACAAGATAGATGGTTATATGCACAATCTTACAGACCTTAAACATTGACCTAAAATATTGGCCCCAGAGGGTAATTGTGAAACATACATGAGATAGTGTTTAAAAAACAGTTGACCCTTAAACAATGTGGGAATTAGGGGTACTGACTTCCACACACACAGATGAAAATCCACGTATCACTTTTGACTCCTCCAAAACTTAAGCCATCTCTCAGTATTTGTGGGAGATTGGTTCCAGAACCTCTATAGATACCAAAGTCTTAGATGCTCAGTTCCTCTACATATAATGGCATAAATCAGTGCATATTATCAGTCCTTAGCACCCACGGATTCTCAACCATGGATCAAAAAAGTACAGGTATTTATTATTTTTAAAAATGGGTATAAATGGACCTATACAGCTCTTTTGAAAGGTCAATTTACTGAGCACAGTGCCTCTCTCAATAAAGTTGAAACTCCTGCCACATCTCACCCAGAAAACACTCTTTAAGTGTGGCAGTTCGAGGGGAAAGAAATATTAGAATAAGCACCATTTTTCTTTCTGAACTAATTTGAAATCAAACTGTAGCCATCATGGAAGACTAAAAATGTAATAAAGGAAAACATTCTATTTATGAATCTTTAATTTATATTTTGTATTTATTATTTTTGAAGCACAAAAGTTAGGTCTAATTTTTTAGACTCCATTGTTTTACAAAATGATAGTGGTTAAAATTTACTGATTGCTTAGGAATTGTCCAGTAGTGGGCTAGTACTATAAATTCATTAGCTTAATTAATCTTTATTTAACCTTCCAAGGAAGGTTCTAGCCCCCTCCCCATTTCACAGATGCTGAAACTGAGGTCCAGTTATACTCCCATACTTGAATAGCTAGTCAATGGCTAGATTCTAATGCCAGCTTAGACTGTGAGTCCTTAACCATTAAGCCAAT